>NW_023046002.1:0-85432 GCF_011762505.2 Arvicanthis niloticus | reverse complement strand
CTCTCTCTCTCTGGTCTCTCTCTCTGTCTCTCTCTGTCTCTGTCTCTCTCTGTCTCCTCTCTCTCTCTCTCTCTCTCTCTCTCTCTCTCTCTCTCTCTTTCTCTCTCTCTCTCTCTCTGTCTCTCTCTGCCTGTGTGTGTTTCTCCACTGCCACTTATGGTGATGTGGGCACAGATGAGGACATTGGATGAAGAATCAGAAGCACGACCCTCTGTGTAGCTAACGGAAATATAACACATAAATGCAAAGCCTTCCCAGGTGTCTATCCAAGTCATAAGTAAGAACAAGAAGACACCAGGGGCTAGACTGGAGCTACAGAGAGCTGTAGTGCCATGCCACAGTGCTGGGCACCTCTGGTTTCCATTAGATGCCAATGAGCAAGGTGCTACAGATGTCTGGGCCCAGGTAATTCTCCATGAATGTAACCATGAAACAAGGAAGTAAGTGCAGCAAGCATGGGACAGCACTAAGCACTAGCAGGCCTTCCGCAGGGCACTTCTACTCTGACACATGATGGAGGCTTAGCTGCCCAGTGCTCAATGCTAAGGCTGCTTGGTCTGTATCTGAGCACAACCACAAAGGGTGAAGTCCTCAACATTGCCTTGCTTTGTTTTTCCCTTTTATTTTTGAAACAAAAATCAACTGAAAGACAGTTGGTACAAGAATGGACTTGTCCAGGGATCTTCCATGAATCTATTGCTTTTAAGAGGACTCTGTTTAAATTATTTCTAAGAGATGACAACAGATTGAGGAAGCTTACAAAGGTTCCATCTTGTAGGTACTAAGTTAGTCTCCACAGAGAGTGTATCTTCCTTGTGTCTAAATGTGGCCCTCACGCTTCAGCACAAAGAATTCTTTTAGTTGTGTTTTCAAGAACACTCCAAAAGGCACATCCTCTTCTGAGAAACATTCCAGTTTTCTTATTTTATACTATGTTGAGACTATGTCAGCTAAACAATTCCAACAGTAATCTATCTGAAACAAAGTTGTTTTCACATATGAAAGATGTCCTCCATGGCTTAGTGTTGTTGTTAGTTTTAATTTTTTTAAAGCGTGACAAAATGTTGGCAATTTCATAGTTACCTGAAAATACTTCATATATCTCCATGAAGAAGAGAGATAGGTGGTGGATGTGGAAAGAGCTACACACTACTAAGAAATGTTTTCATCAATGACAACAGAGGCAATGAGTATGTTCTAAATCTAGCCAGGACAAAACAGGCTGGCAGGTATGGGAAAGCTTGATTATGGTAAAACCTCACTCTTCTAAACAGATTCCGAAGTGTGCGAAGGACTCAGGACTTTAAACCTGGTAGCAGCCCAGGGCTCCCAGTGACTACAGCCAGGCTGTCACATTAGGTTTGAAGACACTGGCCTGAGAGCTGCTCAAGGTCATGACTATCCAACCTCTAAGATATGAGGTCAGTCATCATATAAGGGGGGGAGCCCAGCTGTTCTGCAGTCACAGCCTCCCTGCCACCTCAGTTGGGTAACAGTGTTCAAAACTGTTCTGTCTATCCCAAATGGAACTCTACCCCTTAACAGGATTGACCTCCCTTTGTATCTCTTGGAAACCACTCAGAGCAGGTGCTGATAAAAATTACTGAATAAATGAATACAATGTTTAATAAGTTAATAAAGAAGAATTAGACAATCACTAGGGAACTTAGGGTTCTAAGTCTCCAGGCACTTTCCCTGGTCCAGGTTACAATCACATTAAAGAAAGATGCAAAGGTCAAAGGACAGTGCCTGCCCTGGGTTCCCAGGACCAGGACAACTCCTGATGGCTCCTCCTGTGTCTGCATATATTGACATATCAGTAACATCTTAGCAAAGACTCCTCTCTGTCCCTTGAATAAGACCTTTCTCAAATTACCATTATCAGAGGAGGGGAGGAAAGAAACGAGTGATGTAAACTAAAAGGAAAATGGAAGTAGTCTAGGGTTGAAGCTACCACAGACAGAACCACTAGACCAGCAACATCACAGAATCAACAGGAAATGGCATATTTGACTAGACATAAACCACTGTATTTTTAGAAAATAAATCTGCTCATCAATTAAAAATGGCTGAGCCAGATCTACAAAAGCTACTTATATATTTATGCCATAGGCACATGAAACAAAACCTGCAGATGACATATACTATTAAAGTTTATCAAACCTATTTTTGTTGTAAAATTTTCCTGCCATTTTTGCAGGAGCATGATAACGGAACAGTGCTCTTCATTTTTTCTTATGAAACAAAATCAAAATAACACAAATCACACAAAACTGAAGAAAGGAATTTTCCAATTATTAATTCTGAAAGTTTGACAAGAAAGTAGGCCCACTACATGGGTGAAGAAGGCCCCCATCAAGGCATCTAATGTATGGCTTGCAAACCTTTAAACAAAATTAGATTCCCCAAAAGTCTCAGGAGTCTTAAAAACCTTGAAGAATTACAGGATTTTGCAAGGTTATAGAACCCAAGATCAAGAAGTAAGATTCAATCCTATTCTACATACCAGCGGAGAGTAACAATAAAAGAAGAGTTTAAAGGAAACTTCACTCCCAACACCAGAAAAAGAGTGAAACACCTAGAAATAAGTGAGCACTTGAAAAATTACAAAATAGTATTGACAAGCTGTGGCTGATTTTGTCTAGATTTAGCAGGCAGGCTGTTCCTGAAGCACCTCATTCATCCTCCACAGTGCTGCAGCTGCTGAGCTAGCCCACTGTGACAGCAGTACAGTTCTCACAAGAACACATTACCTGTGCTCTCTTTAAGAAACCTTCCCCTCTCCCCCATCAGAGCCACGTATACTCTATAGGTGAAGTCAATACGGAAGTCTCTTTAAAAGGATCCATAGATTCAAAGACTACTGTGAAAATCCTGGCTTTTCTTTCTTTTTTTTTTTCTTTTCCTTTTTCTAAAACTGGTAAGCTGAGTCTAAAATCTGTACTGAAACAAAACAAAGTTTCAAACTGACAAAATATAATTTAAAATGAGCAACAAAGTCTGCGAAGTTACATTACCAGATTTGTAAAATGCTAGAAAGCTGTATAACCAAGACTGGAACTGCTTAGCATGAACTTTCCCCCGAAAATGTCAAAGCAATCCAAAGGAGAAGACACAAGCATTTCAACTAGTGGCTTTGTACAAAGGGAACCCACAGAGATGAACGTAAAGCTTTCCCTTACACCAGTCACAAATTTTAAATCAAGGTCATCTTATGCCTAAGTATGAGAAAGAACACTTCTAAATCTCACACAAAAATATAAAACAATTAAATACTAGGACAAATAATCCAATTAAATTTAATGCAAGAGTTGACCAGACATTTCACCCGAGAAGCAGACAAATGGCTAATGAATGTGTGAGAAGATGCCTGCGGTCCTCTTGATGAGCAAAGTGTTGAGTTACTACTGCCAGGGTTTGCCTTGACAGCTCACAGGAACAGCTAATATCAAGAAGCCACTCCGTAATATTGTGTTGGGGAAGGAGAGAAATTAGAATGCTAATGTTCACAGGTGGGAATCCTGATGGTTTTGTTTCTTTCAAAATGGTTTTGTAATTTCTGTAAAAAGTCAATCATAAGCTTACTAAACAACCAGACAATTTTACTCTAAAGTATTACTCAGGAGCTGAAATCATATGGCCCCACAAAGGCCAGCCCATGAACATTCACAGTAGCATCATAAAAGACTTAAACTAAACGTCCACCTCTTTGGAGTAGATAAAGAAGAAAATAAGATACTACTCAATTACATGGAAGGAAGGAAGACTGAGACATGGAGACAGGATGACTCAATTACATGGAAGGAAGGAAGCCTGAGACATGGAGACAGGAACCGCAGGACTGATGTAAGTGAGCAGGTCTTAGGCAAGGGCTTCCATTTATGTACTATGTATAGAAAACACAACAAAGACTAGGTGAGTTTTTGCCTAGAGCTGGCACATGGAGGAAGAGTAACAATCAACTATAATGGGCAAGAAACCTTCCGTGATGTTAAATGTTCTGAAACTGGATTGCTTTGATAACAAAACTCCAAAATTTAACTAAATAATCCTTAAAGTATATAGTTACATTGGGGACTTTAAAACTTCTATGTGTCCAGGTGTTTTACATGTATGAATGTATGTATATATGTATGTATGTATGTATGTATGTATGTTTGTTTATGTACTACATGTATGCCTGGTGCTCACAAAAGCTAGAAGAAGGTGTCAGAACTCCTAGAATTGGAATTATAGCTGATTGGGAGCCACCAAGTGGATGCTGGGAATTTAAAAGAACTGCAGTTCTTTGAACAAGCATCCAGTCCTCTTAACTGTTGAGCCATCTCTCCAGCTCACAGTGGGAAATTTTTATTACTGAAATTATTCTCCAATATAGCTGTAGAGGGAAGTCAAAAATAAATGACCAGAAATTAAAATGTTTTCAGAATCCTAAACATACAAAGGAATTTATACAACAGTTCTAAAGATGGTAGATTTCCACAACAAAAGATATATCCAGACAAAACTACAGAGATTAAATGGCTTCCAAACATTCAAGGATCCAAGGAGTTTATATCACATATCCTTCTCAGAACAGCATGGGGATAAGAACTATCAAGACAAAGAGTGAAAACACACACAGACAGACAGACAGACAGACAGACAGACAGACAGACAGACAGACAGACACAGACCTGGTGTGGTATCCGGGGCAGTATGGCACTGAGCACCCATTCCTATTCCCCCTGTCCTAATGTCCCCTCAGAACATCCTAATATCCAGGTTCACTGAGTGACTTAGTTCCTTCCAATGAGGCACAACTGAACAAGGGACAGGAAGCAGGAGAGGAGTCCATCCTTCTGCAGCCTCATCTTTCTCTACAGGCCAGCATGTCACAGGTGGTGGGTGCTCTTCTATGAGTGCCACTGCCTCTCATCACCAACGTCATAGGTATCTGCACATAAAAACTGCAATGGGGTCTCAGCAGTCCCTGTGGCTAGAGCAGAATGTTCTAGGGAGAAGCACTTACAGGGTGACCTCCTGGTTCTCTGTAGCATAGGAAAACATAAGAAGCAGTGACCCTGCTGGCTGGCAGCTCTGCAGTTCCAAGTCAATTCTGGACACCTTGACTTATACTCCCTTTTATTTTCTCCAGCTGAAGCACTGTGAAGAAAATAAGCTATAAAGAAAGTAACAGGAAACAGTATATCCCACAAAAAAACAGCAGCGAGACACCAAGATCTGAGAGCTAGATGTGGAGATGAACCAGCCTAGACATGAGCAGGTTCTCAGGGTGCTTTGGAAAAATATCTCCAGGACATCAAATAGTCAGAATGGTGTAGCTGGATGAGTGACGAGTGGACGGATGGAGACTGTTTGTGATTCTGAACCAGTGAAAAACTCACAGACAAGAAAATAAACAAATATGACCAACTAAAACACTGCATAGAAGAGAAGAGGCAACCCTAGTTTTACCTACGCATAGTAATCAGTATTTATCCTACAACTACAGCAAAGTCAGTGGAACAAAGAGAGGCTTTAAGGTGTTTTAGTGTGAAGAAAGGGCTACAAACAAGTAGGTTCATATTGTACAGTCATAAGAGAGTATGTAAAGTGAAAAGAAACCAAGAAGCAGTAGTGTGGGCCAATGAGAGTGACAGATGATGAAGACTTACTCCAAGAACTGAAGTTGGAATGACCTAGAGCAGTGGTTCTCAACCTGTGGGTCACAACCCCTCTGAGGGTCAGATGACCCTTTCACAGGGGTCACCTAAGACCATGAGAAAACACAGATATTTCCATTACAATTTATAACTGTATCAAAATTTCAGTTATTAAATAGCAATGAAATATTTTATGGTTGGGGTCATCACAGCATGAGAAACTGTATTAAAGGGTCTCAGTATTAGGACCACTGGCCTAGGAAATAGAAGAGATAGGAAAGCATTAATGGACTACAGAGGGAGGATTCTCTTAAACCTCACAGAAGTGTTTGGCTCTGTAAACTAGTTTGTTTTTTAATACCGAATATAAAAAAGCAGAGACATGAACCCTCTGGATCACTCTATGGCCAACCACAGTACTTGACATAGCTGTTCTTCTTGATGGTTGGCACATCAATGCAGGCAGAATGCAACCAGTACTTTCCCTATTATAATGGTGGCCAGGCTACCACCAGGCAAGAAAGAGACAGAGGAGAGAGAGGGGCTCAAAAGCAACTGTGTTTGGGAAAGATCCGGTGCAAAAGGAATAAGCTCTTGTAGTAAGGAAGACAAGCTTCAAGTAGAAAAATCATACATTGGTTTTCACAGGTATTGAAAATAATTTTAGATACCTAAATAATCTAAAGCATCTAAAATAATTTTAAGGTGATCACTAACAAATGTCCCATATTTAAAATACTTGTGAAAAATGCCAACACTTTCAGCTGAATTCAAATGTATTTATGGATATCCAAGAGTCCACACTTCCAGAAATACATGGGACAAATTTATCATAGAAGTAGTATGGACTTAGAGCCACTAGTACACTCCAGAGAACCCTGATTCCCTCCATTTCTGGACCCATGGTTCAATGTCACAGTTCTGTTAAACAACACAGGTGATGAGTCAATGTAAAAATTCTATACAGAGACACATTATAGAAACAGACACCATACAGTCAACATGTTTATTCATTAGTCTTTAAGCAATCTTAAAGAATACAGCTAATGGATCTCTAAGAACAAAGGAAAATAAAAACTCCCACATCTACCCACATTAAAATTTATCTTCAGGACAGAATCATACCATTTACACAGGACTGGCCTTTTGCACCACAACAGATAAATTTACACTTGCCTGAGCAAAATTTCATTCTCCCCACAATCAAATAGCTACCAGCATGTTTTGTGAACACTATAAATCTGCCCATGTTGATTCATGAAATGAAAAATATCAAGGGAAATAAATAATCCTTTACTCCCTGCCATTCTCAGGAATAAGAACTTCAGACGTTCTGACGAGATAAAAGAAGCAATAAAAGGTTGCCCTTAGCAGGCGCATGGATGGAAGTGGAGACTCAGCAGTACCCATGTGTACCAGGAGCTATGTAACTGAGGACTGATGGTCTGGATCAGAGTTCTGGTTTTCTGCTCTTAAGTATTCACCATCATTAGCAACTGCAGGAAGAACTGATCACCTCTTGTTCATTCCATTTATGAATTAATGTGAAGTTAGAGAGGCCCTGGATCTGGCTGGCCAAGAAGCCAGAGAGCATGCCTCTTTTTTGGCTCAAAGCATCACTCAGCCCTGAGCAGGAGACAAGCTCTGCCAACCCAGGATCCCAGCATCTCTGGCCCCAATTAAGTCTCCAGTATTCTAACTACAGTTTGATCAGTTTCTTGGCTAAACCTTCTTCTCACCAAGTTGAGGATGTATTTCCAAACATGGCAGACCATAATCTAAATAATTAAAGAGCACTAAACCTAGAACGATCTGAAGAACAGAAGGCTGGCTGGCTGGAGCAAGAGTACAAGAGCCAAAGAGATTTTGGCCACAGAAGCAGACATACAAGCTGTGCCCTGGAGCTGATCAGAGGGCAGAAGAAGTAGGGGAGCCACGCAAAAGCCAACCCAGAGTTACTCAAACCTAAGACTCTTCTCCATCCTTGGTCACAACCTCTGCAGATGTCAGACGAAGCCATCAGCATGAGAAGGCTCCCACCAAGCAAAGCACAATGCTTATACAGGATGTACATGAACACTTGAAAACAGTTCTACAGGAGGATGTGCAAGGTTTTAAGAATTATAATGTTCCTAAACTACTGAATTTTTTTCTGCTCTCTTAGCTATACTTCCCAAAGTTTAGTCTTGGCTGATAGACACATCACCTTATCTGTATGTTCTTTATCAGTTGCCCCAAACTCCTAAAAGCACTACAAAATGAAAACCGTATACTTACTCCCATCCCTCACTTCAACACGCCAAGAATTCCAACTCGCTTTATTTCAGAACCAAGTTAAATATTCATCCAGGTACTAGGTACTTAAGGATATTAAAGAAAATAAATATCTGTTGTCAAGGAGCTCTTAAAAATGGAGTTTTAAAAAACGTCAGTCAAATCAGAAGGTGAAGTATAGTCACTATCACAGAGAATTATGGGAACAGTCCATTCAACAATTTTAGCCAGTTAGGAGGAGGACTTGTTAGGCATCCACAATTTGTCAATGAAACTCAGTCATCTGTACACAGCACTAGGGGATGATCCCAGGGGTCAAGCATCCAGTGGTTCTGATGGCACTGCCACCCAATATCCATGCCCCTAACCATGGGCCATTGGAAGGCATTGATGACCCTGTAGTCTCTGGAGTGAGAACAGACACACAATGACTTGGAGATGGAGAGCATGTCCTTGCATGCTGGAAGAAACTGAGTCACTCAGCTACCCACTGTTGTGAACATGTGTAGATGAGAGGCAGGAAGGTGACTCAGAGCCTCTCTAGAAAAATTAGATGCTTGAACTTTATCTGGAAGGCAGGGATCTCCATGAGCATTCTGGATATTACAGCCGAAAGCTGTTCAAAAGAAAGACTCTTACTAAGCCAAGCAGAGAAGCAAAGAAACTGTCCCTAAGATCCCTCTCTTTGCTGTTGTGCTGGAAGCACATCCAGGAAAAGGAGGGAAGGAGACACCCTGTCCTCCCACTGACCCTTCAGGCACTAACAAAAATGCCCAGGGAGGGAGCACACCCTCCAGCCACTTTTGAATGTTGCCTGCCCAGATCTTCATTCAATGGCTTCTCTAGCTGCACCCCTTCGTTCGTGAGTATTTAAATACTATTAAAAGCCCTCCAAAGGCTCTAAGAATACAAGACAGATGAAAAAGAAAGTTCAATTGTTTGCATTCTAATGTATGTCAAGAACCTGGGAGAGTACACAGCACACATTATGTACATAAACAACACTCCTTTGGAGTATTACATGGAGGTGACTGTTATTTGAGAATGTAGTAATCCTAATTATCACCTCTAATTGTTCTGCTTGTAACTGAGAAACTGGACTGTGGCACAGTGAGGAGCTTCCTCTAAGTGACCTGCAGCTGTGGACAGTGTTCGTGGGTTCAACTGGGTCCACCACCTCTGATCCTACAGAGCACGCCTTCTTCAACCCATATTCCTTCTCTTGTATTTTCAATGTCCTATAATTAAGAGCAGTGAAGTTAGAAAGGAGGAGCTTATAGAGCGCCAAAGGTTTTCATTCTAAAAATGCTTAGAGGCGGCACTACGCGCAACATTAAGGTAGTAAAAATAAACAGGAAAGATGGGTGAACCCACCTGATTTTGGGTCAGTGAAATGAAAGCTGCACACTCTGTTTTACAATGCTGCTGCTCAGAATTTCAGAAATTACCTCCATTACTCTGCTTTGAAATTGTTCAGTAAGACACATCAGACATTCCCTGACTAACACTCTCACAGTCTGGTCTTCCCTGCTGGCTCCCTGGAGACTAACACATATCCAAGCTTCAAAAATTCTCCCTTGGCACTAGAAGTGTATATATTTTGAAAGGCGATAAATAGAGGTTTGTGTCATCTTTGGAGTAGCTTTTTGGAATCTTCTGCAAGATTTAAAAATCAAAAAGCTGCTTGGTAACCATCTGCAGGGTAAGGAACAAGTAACAAATAAGCAGTCCTGAATGACGACAGGAATGACAGGGAAGGGAACCTCTTGGCAGTGGTGATACTGTTTATAAATGAATCGCAACACCTGTGTCTGCATCATGCACTGTGGACACTGTGGGGAAGGGTCAAGAGAAAATCTGACAGACCCTTGCACTGGAGCACTACAGTATAAGAAAAAGGCTAAAATCAGAGACTCTAGTTGCCATTTCAGTGTTGATGATCATACAGAGGAGAGGGAGGCAGAATGGTGGTGACACACAGAGTCCTCTGACTGCCACGTGCCACCATAGCAGAAAGAAGGCCTAACAGAAATGTTGTGCAGGAAACACCACATCCAATGTGATAATGGTCTCCCCAGGCTCTGTGGCAGGCAGGTCAAAGTACCACAGACTGGAGCACTGACAAGGACCTGCAAGAAGGGAGAATATAGACATCATGAATAGCACATCACCATTATGAAATCATCCCCTGGAAAACAACCCTTTATAGTTGTACAGTGGTGTGAACTGCTGGAAATGAAGCAAAGTTAATCAGCACGTGAAGCTTAGTTGATGGCTTAGACAACAAAAAATCCTGTCCTTAAGTCCAAGGAATAAATAGTAAATGCATTAGTTCCAAATAAGACTGACACAAGCTATATCTATGTATGTGACCAGAAGAACCTGGAGCTTCCTGTATAACTAATAAGTTATATAAACTAATAACATATAAGTAATAAGATGTGTATGTGTTATTACTCAATTTGCAAAGTAAACATTTACCTTCCATATTCTTACGGCTGGACTGGCCAGGAGGACTCTAAGGCTCCTCTGTAAATGCTTATACACCTTGGTTCCCTGAGGCACCTGGCAACCTGCTACACAGGAGACTCATCAAGAACTGACTGACTGAGGTAACAGACAAGCAACAAAGAATTGCAGATGTGAGCTGTGGAGATAGTTCACAATTAATTTCATCATGTGTCACACAGAGAAAATCAAATCCTATCATTCCAGTAAGAAGTTTGAGGAGTGTTGAGAAGAACGTTTTGAATGGCACGACAGTTGTATTATAAGATGTTCTGTCTTACAGAGAAGGGAAAATTTTCCTCAGCTTTATATGTCAAAAATGCTGTCTTCCCTGAAAGAATTTCTGTCTTGTAGGAGCTATAGGTAGTATTAGTAAGTTGTTTCCCCCTTCCCCTTACCGTGAGAGGCTGAGAGGCAAATATGTGTCTCTATAGCAACACAGAAAAATGTTGTCTCTTTGTTGCAAACGTATATCCCCTTTATCTCTTGCTTTTCATTTCACCCAGATATATCTGTACCAATAGATGCCACTGTCGCATAGCCTTAATGTATGAACTTGTACATAAAGAAATCTGTAAATAACACTTAAGAAAAGGATGCCTTAGAGTCCCACAAATTACTCAGCAGCACAGCCTTTGGTGGTTGTTTTACAAACCAAGGCAGTTAATCCACAATTAGGCTGATTTCCTGTAGGGAGAAAATAGAGAGTGGCTCCCTGTGTCCCCCAAGAGAGGACCCAGAGAATGACATAATCAAAGAGTATCAGGGGTCTGTCTCCCACTGCTCAACCATCCTCAGTCCATCGCATATGCTCACTGCCTGTGTCCCACCACTTCTCCTTCCCCAGCTTTCCAGAATCCATCTCCCCGCTTTTGAGTTCCCATTGCCATGGTTGTGATTCAAACTCTCATCGTTTCTTTCCTCAGCTATTGTGGATGCTCCTGAGCAATCTCCATCTCCCAGCTCTGCTCTGTTCAATCTGCCTTTCAGTTCAGTCCACAAATAGAACTCTGTGCCAAATGTATCCATCTATCCACTCACTCAATAAATGTCTACTGAGAATCTACTAAAGGTTAGGCATGTGTGAAGCCCTGGTCACAAGAAAATATAAAAGCCTGATCTCTTCTCTTAAATATTTGTGAATAGTGCAAAAGCAAAACAATAAACAAACCAGCACAGTTTGAGGAGCAAACACTAAGAATTGCCAGGATGCTGCTGGGATGTGTTGAGGAGCAGGTGTGCTGCATACTTACAAGCTCTCTGTGCACTGTGCAGCTACAGCAGGAGTGAGGGGAGAGTCCAGTGTGGTGGTGCATGGCAGTGCATATGAACTACGAAGGCCTATTCGGATGATCACAAGACCATGTCACCCTGGAGACCATAGCAAATTTGCGGCTATCCTGAACTATATGAAAACCTATGGCAAAACAGAGAAGAAAGACAGAAAAGAAACAGGAGAGAAAGGGAGACAGGCATAAACTGGGGAGGAAGGACCTAGCAAACCATTTTATTTTGCCACAATTTCTGTTTAAAAAAAAAAAAAAAAAAAACCCTCCAGCAGTGGCTCATTCCAAACTGAAAAACATGGCATCTCTGGCACCAGATGCAGAGCATCTCCCAGTGTGTTCTCACCTCCTGCCCAGCACTATGCCTATCTCTTTCCTCGAGGACTCTAACCAACTTGTATCCACAGCCAAACAACATTTCCCTCATCCAGTATATGCTCAACCACATCCATCTCAGTCTCTGAACCTCAACAACTAACCCCATTTTCTTAAATGTATTTTAATATTACAACTAATAATTATGAATTAAGTATGGTTCCTACCTCCATAGAGATTAGAGCTTTGTAGAAGAAAAATATTAAATAGCTATGAAATAACTATAAAAGATCTGGAAGTGTCATATGACAGGAATGTCTACAAAATAATTACTTAATTGCAATAATGATATCAGTAGGAGTTCAGTTGTTAAAGTGATATATAGAATCCTGGAAAATGTTTTAAAAGTAAAAAAGCATTTAAACCAATCCTTTTCCATTAAGTCAGGTCTAATCACCCAGAGAGACAGCCAAGCCCATCAATGACTTCTATTTTCGAATCCCACTGTGCCTTGTCCACACAACAAATGGAAAAAATGAATCACATATGAACATAGTAAGTCAAATCCTTAATAATCTAATCAGTTTTTTAGGAGAAACCTAGGAAGGATTTTATACCATCCCAGTGCTATTGAGACAAATATTCCCATAACCCTGGGTACAGCTTAGGATCACCAATGGAACTGCAATTAGCCATTTCTCCATGAATTATAAAAAGCAATCAATGTGCTCAAATCTCCAATTCTTGTGACAGTTCAAGAACCACCACAGTGACTTACTTGAGCATTAAATACTAACTAGAACATGTTTCTTGGAGACAGGAATAACTGAATTTTCATGAAACGGAATGCAGTGTTTGTTCATTCTATGTAAACATACACAGATTGCAAGCAAAGCTAGATTAACTCCTTCAAAGCACACTCAAGTTTTACAAATATAATGAAGCTGTCTGAGGGAATAGAGCCTTGGAAGTCAACATTTGATGACTTTTTCATTTATTTCCTTATACAAGAAGTGGCAAGACAAAAATGAGATGAAAATGTAAGACTTTTATATGCAAATTAATACAAAGTCTTCCAGGAAATATATAAAAAGTCTCAGAATGTAAGGAAACTACATATGCATAGAGAGGTGAGCAATGGCCTAGAAAGCCTTGAGGTTATTACAGCACCTGCAATTGGATCAAACACTATTGCCATCATCATCATCATCAATGAAGTAAAATCTTTCCTAAATCCTTCCAGAAAGGAAGATGAAGACAAAAGAACAATGTGGAAGAACTCAAGCAATTGCATGGATAATCACTGAAGACCTTGCCAAAAGGCATGGGCTACTCTCTGTTGTGCCATGTACTGTTGTACACAACACAACAGAGTAAACTGAGGAAGGCAGTAAGTGTGGAGTCCATAATTGGGGTCAGTGCTGATGACAATTGACCCCATCTGCGCCCCCCCCCCCATTAATAGCTGCAGACTATTAGAAATAGAAGGGGGTAGGAGGGGACTTGGTACTAACGGAACCAAGTATAAACCTCTCCAGGCTACTGAAGAAAAAGAAAGAGACCAGTACTGTTGGCAACCAGCTTAAGCTGCTACTGATAGTAGCCAGTGAGAGCTGCCACCGATAAGGGCTAGCTGGGCTGTTCATGGTGGCTCAGGGTTAGAGAAACAAACATGACAAAAGAAAAGCACATAGGCACTGGATGAAGCAAAGCAGGTTTCAACCATATTACACACACACACATGTACACACACATATACATATATACAGAAAGACAGACAGACAGACACATATTGGATGAGTAGAGAAAAGCTCTAAGCAACTTACATATATACATATACACACACATTTGGTGGATAGAACAAAGCTCTAACCACTTACATGAATAGATATACACATAGTTGGTGGACAGAGCAAAGCTCTAACAACTTTATTTCTCTTAGCCTTTCTATACCCACTAAGACAATTACTTCATTCAAAAAAACAGATGAAATGTTACACAAGAGAAAGGTAACGCAGGATTGTTGATTATAAATTCAAAATAGTGGTTTATTTATCTTTTATCCCATTAGCTCATTATAAGTTCAAAGCAATAGTTTTTGGTGTAACAATTATCCACTCCTTGTTCACAGCCTCACTTTATCAGGGTGCACACCTGTGGCTTCACTCCTGGACTTGAATGAATGTTTTTTCCTATCATTAATTTGATCCAAGCCTAATTTTCTTCCTAGTACAATTTACTAGTTTGTAGTGCGTGAAAGCTCATTGAACTCCCTGTTTGGGAGAAGGCACATTCCATTTTTGATTCTAACTTTAAACTTTCTATCAACTATCTAAACTTCTTAAAGTTATTTGAATCAAACAGAAATTCTGTAAAATCATTACCAGGAATTATAAAATTATCTAGACACCTTTATTTCATGAAAGTTCATCTTCATGTTAATATTCAGGAAATTTGCCCAATAGGGTGGGGTAATTCCCAGGAATCAATCATAAAAGGCCACAGGCAGAAAGGGTCTTTCTTTGCCCAATCACATCATGTCAGAAAAGTGAGGAATACAGGAATAAGAAACATGAGAAGACACAAGAGCAACAAGAAGAAATACTAGAATGACATCCCTGGGGGTGTGCCTCTCCAGGGTTCACCCATCACAGTCATGCAAAATGATGGGATGTCTCCAGGAAGCTCAACTGGTCACTGCAGATCCTCCTGCATGGCTTATGCCAATGTACCACCAAGGTACTGCTGAAGAAAGTAAGTGATACTAACAAGAAGTTAGTGCTTAGCCTCTGAACCACTCGGCTCAGATAAATGGCCACAGACAAGCGAAGCTGGTTTTAGTTAAATTATGCAATTAAAAAGTCTACTGCTCAAAGAAATGGAGCTGCACACAGCCATGTTTAAGTCAGTTCAGGGCATGTGTGCTATCTAGCCAGTGTAGTCATGTCACGAACCAACCAGCAACCCTCTGGGAAGGAAGCAGACATACTCACAAAGTTTGTCCAAGGAGAGCCAGAATAATGGTCTGAAAAAGGGAGTAGCCAACTGAACAACAGGTGTTTTAGTCACCATACACTCAAGTTTTGTGTAGCTCACAGGCAATGTGATTCAGTAGAACTTTCTCTGGAATATGAATTTCAGGCTGCTGCAGGACATTCAGGTGGGAATTGGTCTCCAGTGACTTCTTCCTCTAAAAACAATGCGTCAGCAATGACAAAGATGCTGTGTTATTTATTACATTCTGGTGACTTGTGAAATAGAATAAGGGAGAAAAATTGTGGAACTTAGGTAGTTCTAGAGGAAAACACTGCCTAAAGGCCCTATGTGTTCATTATTCTTGGAAATTTCACAACTAGAATTAAATTATTCTTAAATTGGCAATTAATTATCATCCTAGATTGTGGTCAACTTGCATTGTCTCATATATCACACTGCCCCT
The DNA here is from genome assembly GCF_011762505.2 of Arvicanthis niloticus. Taxonomy (NCBI): domain Eukaryota; kingdom Metazoa; phylum Chordata; class Mammalia; order Rodentia; family Muridae; genus Arvicanthis; species Arvicanthis niloticus. The sequence continues at coordinate 69,965 of NW_023046002.1, read as the reverse complement.
TGGTTTTCCTGCCTGTCAGTTGTCAATGTCATACTCATGTATATTTCTGGACATACCACTCTAACCATGGCAGGGCCAGTTCCCCAACATCAAACTCATCACATTGTCTCTCTATGTAAGTTCTCTCAGTGGATGGGTACTATCAATGGAATGAGATTTATGGACTTTTGTTCTGCATGCCAAGCCCTGGAAATACTCATCCTGGGACTGGACAATTGGCTCAGTGGTTAAATGGACACCCCACATAGCAGCTTACAAAAATCTCTAACTCCAGTTTCAGAGGAAATGACCTCTTCTGGACTCAATGGGCACCATGCATAGACATAGTGTGTAGATATTTATGCAGGCAAAATATCCATTAATATAAAATAATTAAAAATTTACTTATTTGTTTGCTTGCTTTGGTTTTTTGAGACACGGTTTCTTTCTGTAACACTGGCTGTCCTGGAACTATCTCTCTGTAGACCAGGCTAGGCTCAAACTCACAGAGAACTGCCTACCTCTGCTTCTAGGGTGTTGGATTACAAGTGTGTACCACCACCACTGGCAAGTACAATTTTTCTTTAAACAAAACAAAACAAAAAATACAAAACAGGAAGAACTGACCCTGATTAGACGGTGCCCTACTTAACTTATGTATCAAGCCCGTGGCTATAACCCAGCAGGTCTATGTATCAGTCACCGCAGAACATGGACAGCTGCTCTCCACTCCTTGTGATATTCTGCATATGGAAAGAGCTATGCTCCAGGTCTATATCATCTACCTTACTCAAGCTCATCGCTCAGCACAAGCCTGGACTCCAACAAGGCCTCTATGTGCAGCCTCTTCAGCAACTACCTTCTGTCTCAACTGTTCCTACAGAACCATGGCACAGTGGCTTCTTCATAACTCTCACTCCCAGACTATGTCTACCTCAAAGGCAAATACCACTTCACCGTGCCTAGTACCGAGCAAAGGGACTGACACACAGATGCTTAATAGTAGGCAAGAAAAACAGAAGGCAATAAAGAAGGGGTTTCAATCCTCAAAAGCTTCAAAAAATACATAGAAGTGATTTTAATAGCTTTTTCTTTAATGTCTTTCTTTTGTGGTAGCTTGAATGTGCTTGGCCCAGGGAATGGCACTATTTGGAGGTGTAGCCTTGTTGGAGTAGATGTGTCACTATGGGTGTGGGCTTTAATACCCTAGTCCTAGCTTCCTGGAGACCAGTCTTCTCCTGTTTGCCTTCAGAATAAGATGTAGAACTCTCAAGTCCTTCTACACCATGCCTGCCTGGATGCTGCCATGCTCCCACCTTGGTAATAGACTGAACCTATGAGCCAGCCCCAATTAAATGTTATCCTTATAAGAGTTGCCTTGGTCATGGTGACTGTTCACGGCAGTAAAACCCTAACTAAGACACCTTTTAAAGCACAAAGGCTGTACTTCTACAGGTACCAACTCCAACCTGCCAAACAGGTATTGCGTTTACATCAGACACTTTCTTTGTGCTAAAAACACATCTATAGGTAAAGTTTTAGAGTATCTCATAGTTATCACTTCATTCCCAAAGTGAATTTCTATCCTCCCCAGAACTTACTGTCAACCTCAGGACCAATACAAGGACATTCTTTAACTCAGCATCTTAGGATGCATACCATAAAATAGTGTTTGTTTTTCTTTTTTGGGGGAAGGGTACTGGATATAAGATGGAGAGATGGTTACAGGGCTTTCCTGGGCTAGTCAGCCTAGCAACCGCTGAGTACTCACCTTTCACTTAGAACTGCCTCTTTGTAATCTGGATGTCTAATAGCAAAATACATGTTTTCAACTGATCAATTCCCACACTGAGATCTAATCAACCTCATTTTGTGTGTGCCTATGTGTAGAAATAATTAATAATGTCCAAATCCTAAAATGTCAATTAAAAGCTATGATTTTAAAACATGGCAAAAATTATGCTTGATGATAAGACTTCATTTTCTACCCTTAAACATAATATGGCCATTTCATGGTGCCATTGATTCTAGCCTAAAGTGCAGAAACGAGCCTTGAAAAAAGACATAAGAAAATATCCTAGTAGATTGTGTTTATCCTCACAGTACCATAAATAATTCCTAAAAACTCTAAATTGCCTTTTTGCAGAGGAGAAAATAAACTTAGCCACTGGGAGCACATCACACCCACCTGCAGAGCTGCTGAGATCCCATAAAGAAAGGTTCCATAAATACTTTACATATAATTCAATTATATGATCATTCTAGTTTTTTGTTTTGTCTCTGAGAATTTCTTTTAAGATGAAAAAGAAACCTTTTTAACCAACCACATATAGTAAAATCTGTCTAGTCTGCAATTTTCCACATGGTTCCACAGAACAGAATGTGTATCCAGGTTAATATTTTTAAATTCTGGGTTGTTTAGAAGACCATACTATAGGATTGGAGAGCTTAAAGGAAACTTAGACATGTCTTAGGTCACTCATTATCAGGGAAGGAACTGAGCCTCCTATAACTTGCCAGAGACCTGCAGCCCAGCAAACAGCTAGGTAGATCTGACCAAAGCCAGGTTCTGATATCAGGGCCTTTGTGCTCCCACTTCATCAGCCAGGATCTCACAGAGCAGCTAAGGACAGAACACACCAACGACAAGCTTGAAAAAGCAGGTCCCCTTACTTCCTACTGTTTTGCTTCTATGAATCCGGGGTGGGGGTGGAGGGCACCCTACCCATTACTATTAGGGATGTACAGGTACTATATTTCAGGCACTGACCTAGAACTCAGAACACCACAGTAATCAAAAACAAAAAATTTACCAACTCAGAAACAACTATTGTAATGATTTCTTACTCTTATACCTACAAATGGGTAAATTCAAACACCTGAAGCTTAATGAATAGAGTTACACCAGAAACTCACTGTTATTTGACATTCTATTACTGTCACTAACTTCTTCTTATTCAAGTAATCAAACTAGAAGGAAGAAAGATTTATTTTGGCAGTTTGAACCCATTATGGTTGTCCCCACTTCTTGGGCCTGTGGTAAGGCAGCATCTCCTGATGAGATCACTTTGCAAAGGAAGCTGCTAAGGCACCACCATCCTCTTCAAAGGCACATCCACAGTGACCAGAAGACTCCATTAAAATCGACCTCTTCAAAGTTCCACAGCCTCCTAATTGGGCCCTAAAGACTCAGAGGACACTAATGTAAACAGGAGCACATGTGCATATACACACAATACTTTGTGTTAGCAGCATGTAAAGAAGCCTGAGGAGATAACTTTCCAGATAAACAGCACTGCTACCTCCTGTCTGGGTCGAAGAACCTACACCCACACAGTCATCAGTGGCTTCTGGACAGTGGGAAAGCCAAGAAACCTCCTGCTCTTCTCAATCATCTTGTCTACTAAGTGACAGAAAAACGTAGAGTAGTAATGGCTGAAAGAAGAGTTCTCCTGGCCTTTCTGTGACGTGAAATTGAAGTAGATGATCTCAAGACCTCAGTCATTGGAAAATGAACACACAATACAACCACTGAGTGCATTTTGTGACTCAGTAATACCAGATGGACAACAAATCAGGACAAATTCATATAACAACCACTTGCAGCTGGACTCAAATAACTCTGAGCATCTCACTGTTTTAAACCAGCAGACTACAGAGGGAATGAAAATTATAAAAACAGCAGTCAAACACTGGGATATACATTTCAAGCCAGTCTTCCAACCACATCTGCTAATATCCCATTGGCTAAATCAGTCAAGAGGGCAAGCACCAAATCAGCAGGGCAGAGAAATGTTCTTCCCACAGAAGAAAGTGCTTCAAAGCTACTGGGAAATGTGAGTGTACACAGGCAGGAGTAGACCCCTGAATAAAATTACAACTTGGAGCAATTTAGCTGCCCAAATTTAAGACTTTTTACTTGGAGACTTCCCACTCAACTTCATCAGTTTGATCACACGGACTGGAAAGGAGTAGGGAACTGAGTGCCAATTACTTTAAACAGTCACCAAATAACCAAGCTTTAGGTGATAAAAATAAGAATACTACATGGGTTTCCAATTGCAAAGGATATACTGGGCAGAAACACCACTACCAACAATGGGCATGCAGCACACAGCACAACTGCTGCAGAAAGCTCCAGGAGCAAGCATAGGCCGCCTTCTGAAGCCAGAGGTGGAGCCTTCACTTTCACACTAGCTTCTAATCCCTTCACTCTCTAGTGAAGGGACTAGAAACAGGATTAGGAGAACTAAATCTCTACTTCCCTGCAAAGGCAGAATGGAAACCCCAGGCAAGCTCCAAGCTACAGTTCCTAATCAAGCATACCTTAAAACATGCCTTTCCAGCTAGGAGAAACTGTCACAGAGGGTGGGACTAAATCTGACAGAACACTAGGAGACAGAGGTGGATGCCAGGGAGGATTAAAAATTTAGAATCCCTGTGTTGAGAATATGAATAATAAGAAAATAAATGAGAGATATAAAGTACCAGGACCCAGCATGACAAGCAGAGGGGTAATCTTCATGGGGCTTGTCAACTTCTACCCACTCACATTTCCTGGAGAGGTGATTTTTTTTTTTTTTTAAAGAATGATGTGATATAAAGAAAACTGAAGCTACTCATGGAAGAACTATATATATTTTTCATATATATAATATACACATACATATACACACACATATATATATATTACTTTTATGAACTAGCAACAAAAAAAGAAAAGCCACAAACCTATAAAATTATAATACATAAAAATAACAAGTGAATAATAGCTGATATAAATGTAAGAAGCCTACCAATCAGTTTAGAAACAGAAATGGGAAGATAAACCCAGCTGAAATGAAAAGAAAAACTATAAATGTCAAACAAACATATAAGAATGCATTCAGCCACAATATGAATCAGGCAAATGAAAACCATGGTAAACTATTTTTATCATCCCCAGACAGAGGTAAACCATATCAAGGTCTAGTACTGAAGGGAATGTAAGCAACAAGGGATTTTGATTACAGTCTAGAGGCAATGCAAAACAGGCAAACCACTTTAGCAAACAATCTGGTGACTCCCTATCACACACAAGAAAAGCCCTGAAGATTCCCATGAAAACTGACTCGGCAATTAAAACCCTGGCATGTACACACCTGTAGGCATAAGAATACTCAGCATGAGCAACCAAAACTGCAATCAGGTATGCTTTAAGAAGAGATAAACTATGGCATACATACCCAAGTGAATTTAGATAGCATGAAACAAATATACCACAACTAAACAATGCTGGAATTCATATCACACACAGAAATTACAAAGATACATGCAGTATTACTCCATTGGTAAAAATGCAGAAGCAGGTTAACTAACGCATTGTGCACAACACTAATAAAATTCAAGGTAGAACAAAAATGCAGACTAATAATGCTTGTTGGCAGGGGGAAGGTGAGGAGGAAAGGAAGGAAGATATTGCCACAGAAGAAAGGAGACCTGAAGGGAGGAAGAGGGAAGGTGGGGAGAGAAGAGGTGGGGAAAGTGGGAGGGCAAGGAGAGGAGAGGAGGGGAAGGAAGGGGATGGGAGAGGAGGGGAAGGAAGGGGATGGGAGAGGAGGAGAAGGAAGGGGATGGGAGAGGAAGGGAGGGGAAGAGACAGGAGGGGGAGAGAAGGGAGGGGAAGAGAGGGAAAAGGAGGGAGGGAAAGGGAGAGAAGAGTCAGAGGTTAAGAATAAGAACAATTCCTTCATCCAGAGGACCCAGATTTGATTTCCAGCACCCAAAGACTCACAAAGGTTCACAAGTACCTTTAATTCTATTTCTAGGGAATCTCATACCCTCTTCTAGCCTCTACAGATAGTAGGCATACAACTGATACACTGACACACATGCAAGCAAAATATTCATATAAAAATTTATTTTAATAAAAGACAAGCAGAATCATAGAGTCTCTGTAGGGGTAAAGACAGAAAAGGGAAAAAAATAGTTAAGTAAAATCAAAGAAAACCATAGCTGAAAATATAAAAATATAAAAATGTCTGAAAACCAAGAATGGAAAAAAAAAAAAAAAAAACACTGAACGTAGCTAATAAAAAAAAATAACAATATAGTATAGATAGATGAGCAATTATTAGGCGATTGAAACTATGATTTTTTTTGTTTGTTTAACCACAGGCAGAAGACAAGAGTTTGAAATGCTAAGAAAAAAGAAATGGCCATCAATCTACAATTCTATATTCAATAAAAAGATCCTTCATGATAACAAAGGAAGAAAGGTGTATCAGATAAAGCATGTCTAAGGAGTTCATCCCCAGCAGACACAGTCTGTAAGGAACACCTAAGGAAAATTTCCACACCAAGGGAAAAGAAATAGAAAGAATGAAATATACACTGAATCGTGAGGTTTTCAATGGAGGCAAGCTTGATAAATGTAAATATAACAATAAAAAGGTAATGAAGGAGGAGGAGTATACAATATTCTAATGTAAATAAGCTTCAGGAAAGAATTATCTCATATAAAGATTTATATCTCACAAGGATGAAAGGACAGGTGAAAGGTTCCAACAGGGAAGAAAATAAAAGTTTAACCTGAGAGAAGACAATAAAAAGAAAGCGTGAAGATTTCCTAGCATCAGAAAGAATGTCACTTGGAAAAGTGACATCAGAAAATCTGTTGACAAAAAAGACTGGAAACATGTTCAACCACACTACTGACAAGAAAAAGTGAAGTAAAGTAACAGTGGCACAAAATACCTTCATCAAGTGTAGAGAGTAAGTGACCTTGTGAGGGGTCACCATGAGCATGGTAGGAACACAAGCCCTGCCTGTCACAGTGCTTTTCCTTTGCATGTGTTTACCTCGTGCATCAGGGACCAAAAGAGCCACGGGTTGTATTTACATGACCTAATGCCAGACACAGACTAAAGAGGAACCCAATGGCACACCGATGAAGACTACTTCTAACAGATGAGGAAGTGACCAGAACTAAGTGACCACATGCCATGTGATAATTACCAAAGCTCATCTTCAGCAATGGGAACACATTCATGCCATGTTCACTATGAACAAAAACTTGCCAAATGCAGAAATAACCAAATACCACTTTCAAAAAATATAAGGAAAAATTGACAGGATTAAAGGAAAAAATACAGAATTCATAATGGCAGAGGTTTGTTTTTTTTTTTTTTTTTTTTTTTTTTGCTTTGTTTTTTTTTTTTTTTTTTCTCAGCTCTAACAGAATACTAAGAGGGGTAAATCAGCAGGCATTGAAAAAGTAAACACCACTAGCATATTACTTTGATAATATTCATTTAAATAGTGATTCTACTTTTCTGAAACATGGGATTCCATACAGAGATATATGATAAGCACACCTATTTATATGCTTAAGATTTTGATACTTGATTTAGGTAATCATGGAATGAACTTCAATCTCTTTTTCATACTTTATTGTTTTCAGTTATTGCAGAAGGCTTTTATATCAGAAAGCTGATTACCTATTTCAAAAAGGGATAAGCACTATGTCCGTATTTGAACAGATCTCTCTAAATGAGCAGTCTGAAAATAAACACATACAAAATGGGTAAACAGATTGAAGTGTATCTATATAATGGAACACTATTCAAAATGAACAGCAATGAACTGGTACAGCACTGACTGATATTACCTTAACAAAGGAAAAACTCAAAACTGCTGCATGCTAAGTGAAAGAAGTCATATATAAAGAACACATACTGATCATACGACAGCATTTACAGAATATAATAGAAAAGAAAAGCTGAAATAAAATCACCTATCAGTGGTTTCAAGACAGGTTTGGAGATGAAGCAGATCACAAAAAGGTCAACAGCAAACATGTTCATGAGAAAATATTGTTTACTTTGACTGTGATTATAACATCATCTACACCAAAATTAGGGGAAAATTCAAGTGATCCGAAACCCAGAATTTTCAAAGCATGGTGGAGCTCGGTTTGTGAGGTGTGAGTTCATGGTTACTTGGCTCTATGTTTTAGACTAGGGGTAAAGCAGTACACCATAATCAGAGCATGCTACTCACATCACAGAGGTCAGAGACAGAAAGGAGCCCAAATATCCACTAAAGGCATGTGTCCAGTGACCTATCTTCCTTCTAAATACACCCTACATTCAATAAATAGCATCAACTTGGGGGCCAATATTTTAATATAAGAGCTTTGAGAAAAATCCTGGACTCAAACTACAATAATGTAAGTTTTTACATGGAAAAGGTACTGTTTATTATTTTTGTAAATTCTTGGTCAAACACCCTATCTAGATTTTTTAAAAATGCTATTAAACAGCATGCCTAGTGCACCTAACAAGTCAAGGCTGTGCTGAGGCTGACGCCGTTTAAAAGCTGATCAACTTAGGTCACGAACAGTGAAGCATGTGGAGACTATAGAGATGCATTGTCAGAGAAGGACAGAAGAGAAACAGGCTCACATTCACACAGAGAAAGCACAACAGGAATACCAACTGAGCAGCAGCAGTGACAAGAAATGGAATTCCTGGCAAATAGGAAGCTAACTCACCTGGAGACACACAGTGCCAACCTCTGTAATGTGAGCGCTCCAACCTGCAAATCAATGACATAATCTTTCCAAAGCTTCCTCTTCCCCTTCTTTCACTGTGCTTACAATTCATTCCTGTGACAAATACTTACTACAGGGTATCTTTACCATTTTTATGTCTGTGCCCCCAGACAGTCTCAAAGGAAAAATACTAACTCTATTGCCCATTAACAATAGAAAGACAAGAAAAAATGCATATACAAACAGGCAAACAATAATTCTTTAACAATAGAAGCTGATAATCAATGGATTTACAAAGTTTTCCTAAGAGTTCATTTCACAATTCAACAAAGAGGCAAGAAAATTATGTCAAGAGTTCTCTGGAGGAAGAGAACTGGTATAATCAACACACACACACACACACACACACACACACATGGGATTTACTAAAGTAGCTTACAGACTCATGTCTGGCCTGTCCAACAATCACTATCTCCTGATAGAAAGGCTAAGAATCCCGTAGTTGTTTATCCAATGAGGCAGGGTGTCTCAGACCACATGGGAATCTAGAAGTAGGTACTAATCCCAGTGAAAGAATGCCTCAGCAATAGCACAGATGAACTTACCAATGAGAGTAATAGTAAGCAGGCAAAATTAAAAAGCTTCCTTTTTTAATGCCCTTTTATATGGGCTGAGACCAGCTGTTGTGGCCTAGAATTAGGGTGGGACATTCTACTTCAAATGATCCAATCAAGGAAATCTCTCAACTCCTTAGGTTTTTTGGTGATTCTAGATGTGGTTAATCTGACCACCATTATTAGCCATAATAGAAAAAGATTCTATGTTTTAAGTTATTTTGTACCACAGACCTTCCTCTCTGCCTTGTGTAATCTAAAACTCACAAAGGCTCAGTGAACGATAAATTTCCTGCTGGTACAATCACAGCCAGTGACATCTATGGTGGTAACTTTAGAAGTTTGTATCCAGTATCCCGTATGAATAGACAGAAGCATCCCAAGTCATCCCAGTAGGAAATTCAAGTATTGAGAGATGGCACAATATTGTTCTAAAAACATCAGAGATAGGGTGGGGTTGAGGAGAGCCAAATCATCAGGAGAAGTTAGTATGACAAACTTTTTGGTGTTCTTAAGCACTAACTTCAAGTACAAGCAGCAAATCCCACACAGGTGGCCTTTTATAACATCAACTAATTTTTTCCCATTGCTTTAGTCTCCCTCTCTCTAAGATACTTAAATTTCATGCATACAACTTTGCAACGACTTGATTATTGATAAATGGTTCTAAGCATTAACAAAATTCTGGATGCTACAAGATGGGCAGTTAATCTCTACTTCACTGTTACTGTGTGTCAGACTGTTTCCTAAACACTTTTCATTCAGTACCTCAACTACATTTGATATAGAGATTTTACATAGGGCATCCTTGTGTCCACTTCAACTACAAGAAAACCAAGGATCACAGGACATGGGCAAAGTGTATTCATGTGTTGCAGATCAGGATGAATTTCTAAACACCCAAGGGCAACTGAGGACTATGATTTACTCTCAGGCTCTGATTTCCACTCTTCACCCCTAGGTCAGCTTTACACACAGGGGAAAACTGTCTATGAGGCATTTGTCTGTGTGCAGAGCCCTGCAGATGGAGGCGCCCTAAGGAAAGCCAGGGGAGACCTGGGCTCTCCAACTTCAAGTCATTGGATCTTCAGTTTTTGAGGCCACATATCTACATGGAACAATGTGGCCACTGACCTGAGATATGCCAACTGCTTAAGCAGCTTTCCATGAACTGAACTTTGAGCTACTTCAAATGGATTGAAAATATCAAGCCCTTAGTCAGATCTGCATAGTTGTCTAATGAGTGGCCTTAGATTAAAAAACCCAACACTCCACCTTCAGGAAAATGAGGCACCATCATTTCCTGGTACAAATCCTTTACAGAGCCATGAGTACTCCCATTCATGGGCAGCAGACAGTGCCCTCTACCCTTCCATGTCTTTAATCCCCTTTCCCTTTCTCAACTATCACTTCTTGGTCCTATAAATAAATATTCCATAACACTGTTCTCACAAAGGCATATTAGAGATCCAGGCTCCTTATATCTGGCATCTTGAGAATGAACTATTTTTCTTGTTCTAAATTGAACATTTTAGTGATAAATAATAGGTAAACCAGACCTTACCTGGTGACAAGAGTTAGAAGAGGGGCCAGGCATTCAGTCTCTTACCCAAGGACAGTTCCGACATTCATGTCACCTTCTTTCTTCTGTCTCATCTCATCCTGAACTGGTACCTCATGACCTTAATCATAATCTCTCTAAATGTATTAGTCACCAAGAATGATTCCCTCCTGTCTACACTGAGGCAGAAGTCTCTGCATCCTACCCAAGCTAAACTGCCTTCTAAGACCACATTATAAATGCCCTTTTCCAAAGGCCAAAATGCAGAGAGTGGAGGACACTGAGCAGGCAATAGCCTACACCAGTCCCTCTCTACTTCTCTGCCTAATCTCTCAACTTCCACTAAGAAACTCAGACTGCACAGTATATATCTATATATTTATTTGATGTGTTTGAGACTGCTTCAAATATCATATGCTGATCTTGAACTCACTACATAGCTGGAGATGTCCTTGAATTTCTGCCTCTAGCTCCTGAGTGATAGGATTACAGACCTATATCACCATATGCAGGGGATCAAATCCAGCGCTAGGCAAACATCCCTAGCCCTCAAAAAAATGTTTTTATAATTAAATTCAGATATTGATATCTTTAAAACACACATCTCTGAAAGCTAGTCTAAATGGTATCATTTTTATTAGGCAATAGTCCCCCAAAGAAGAATTGCAAAGACCTGTCTCAAATTTTGTTAGAAATTAATTAGTTACCATGTCTTTCCACTTTGCCTTACTTGATGGCAACACCTTTGCTGACACTGGGGAGCAACTAAGCAACATGGGCCTGTGTGGTTTTATTTTGGGGCAGTAGTGCACTTGTAAAATCTCTCCTGAATTCTGGCTAATGAACTGAGTGCAATAAGAACAAAAGAGATATATTTATTTGCTTTATTCATGAATAGCTAGGAAGACAAACTGTACTCATGTGACATACCAAATGCCTTTGGGCAGTTACAAAGCCAACACCCCACCGCTACCTCAATCCCCAAGGGTTACAGACTCCTAAAATCAAAATTTAGCTGTCAAGAGCTGATAAAAAGGATCTCCAAAGATAAAACTCATTTGCAAAATGAGGAGTGACAAGCAAAGCATTAGAAAAGAGTCTCATGTGAATTCTCAGAAAGGCTGGTGATGCTGCCCCTGGTGAGATAACTATAGGTGACTATGCAAATGAGAATACAGGGGTCCACTAGGAAACCTGTAAGTACAGTGTAGAATTCTTTCTTACCTGAATTGACAAGCTGCTGTTCCATCACCCCACAGCCAAGGACTTCCAGCCATTCTCCACGGAAGTTGATCTCCATCTCGAAGGAAGGGTGGGTAAAGGGAAAGTAGCAGTCCACCCACCGAACCTCCAGCCCTGCAGAGTGCCAAAGGAAAGACACACCAAGTCAGAAGACAGTAAGTCACAGTGGCATGGTAGAATTAAAGAAACTAAACTTTCACTGGACTGTTCTCCAAATCTACATCTCAATAATGAAATAACAATTCGGAGATGTCCTAAATTCAACCACAAAGACCTAATGATGGTATGCTATTTACCTGTGCAGGGGCTTCACCTTTCTGAGTACATGTTGAAATTGTTGACTTGAAATCTGTCCTGCTGACAGCAGCTCAGTGTCCTCACTAAGCCTAGAGCACACATACGCATTCTGGGCTGTTAAATTCATCAGTGCTCTTTACAGCATGCCTTCCAACCCCAAGCTTTGTCTGGAATAATATTGTCCTTCTAATCTATAGGCAAGAAAATTCATCGGACGCCACTTACACCTTCCTCAAATCCATCTGGCCCGGTGGACCTATTTCCACTGGCTCCCTATTCCCAGTGCTGGATTAGTCACGGTAGACCTGTTCTCTGGCTAACATCTGCAAAACATTAAAACTTTGACTCCAGAGATCCCCTGTGTTTTCACAAACCACAATGTCTAGCTGACAAAAATAGGACCAACTTTCACTCTCTTAAAAGTTCATGTGGATAGTTTTATGAATTCTTAAGAGCTAACACGTTAATAAAACAAAGTCTTCCAAATATAAGCAAAATACTTAAAAATATCAAATATTTTTCTCCAGTAAATGGCAAATACATTTAAATGTCAACAAACAAAAAGCAATCCTACAAAATGTCAAAATTGATCTTCAATAAGCTATCAGAAATATGGTATTATTGAGCAATGAACTCATTATTTAGCAAAGAAAAAGTTAATGAACTCAAAATAATGGCTGAGACAGAGATGTGCTGGATTGAATATGCGCAGCCCATGCTGAGGTCTGCAAATCACCTGCTAAGGCCAGAACCGCTGAGGAGAAGCTCTGTGTGCCAGCAACGGCTCATCTACAGCACTACTCAAAGAAGCGCTGTGTATACCTGGGCAAATGCCTGTGAGAAAGTCCAACAGTCCCCGAGAAATATTTCCTCAATCTCCCTACAGGTGTTGTTTTCAACAGAAATGAAGGAAACTGTTGGACACTAAAGCCTGCCTAGAGCAAAGCACACCTGGGCAGGAAAGCCAGCCAAAGCTTTTTAAACCCCACAAGCATGAATGCTATAATCTGTATAACAGAGTCTGTGGGGTGCAATCAAAACTCAGAAGACTCAGATGGACCACAGGTATGTCTACTGAGCAGGTAGCTCTGAAGACATGCATTACCTCCTATCTTCTGAAAGTCCCTCTGGCCTGGCAGAGGGTGCTGAACAGCCCCTACACCATCCACGTCCTCTGCTCCCCCAACTCTACTTTCTTTAGCCTTCTTTGCACAAACAAAAGCTCAAATCTTCCCAAGCCAACTTTTGAGCAGGCTGTGGCTCAATTTCAAACCTAAACAGTGATGATAACATTGTAATGATAATAGTTAATGTATAATATTGGCAAAAATGCCATATTCTCTTATATATTTGAACAATTTAAACTTGTTGCTTTAATATATGAGCAGTGGTTATTTTTAAACTACTGGTAACAGAATCATTTATAGAAAACCTAAGATATTAGCATTAAAACATATTTTCTTCGTGGTTTTTGTCACACACTTTCAAGATGATCTGTTAAGTGATTTATTGAGTGCTTCAGTAGTACCACCAAAAAATATACATTTTTCTTTGCTTTTGCTCATGTCCAAAATATTCCTACATTAATTGCAGTTTTAAATGCACCTTAGGATAGTTCCTATATTAACAATGTAGTATTAACAACTAGCTGAAATCATAGTCTATTGCATATGTCAAGTATCAAAAGTAAAAATATCCACTAAAAATGACATAGTTGGGGCTAAGCAGGTCCAAATCGCAAAGATTTAATAGTCACCATGTTACTAAGGTGCTTGAAAAAAATTAACCTATATTGTAATAGCTACTGCAAAATTATGCCCAGGTTTTTTTCTCTTTCTTCTGTCTTTTCTCTCGGCAAAGAGGCATCATAATTTACATTTATAAATAAAGCACAGGAATTATCCAATTAGCTTCAGACCTCTATGCATAAATGCAAAAATACCCTGAACTTTGAGCCCAGGGTCAACCATAGAAAGACAGTTTCATTAATACATGCATACTTGATTGAGTTCAAGCCCCCAATTTCAAAGGTAAGTTAATTTACCCTTGTGGGTCCAGCTGCCATATCTCCATGTTGTGTGAAGAATATTGTTATCTTATGCATAAGTTTTGAGTAGAGGCACCATAGGAGGCCTACTTCTGTCAGAATACAAGCTTCTCAATTAGGTGTACACACAGACTACTACAAGGAATGAGGGTGGTATGCAAAGAACCACCATTGAGGTGGGTACCTATGGAACTGTAAACTGAAACTCCTCTTGGCCAGTGACATGAGCCAATGGGAAAAGGTCCATGAGTTCTTTCTCACCTCTGAAGGCCACACACATTACCTACCCTACTGCCCCAGGAAACAGGGAATGAGGAATGGCTACACCACAAGTTACCCAGATACCAGCCTCCCAACTGCTACATTGTTAGCAAGATCAACTAGAGACACCATGCATGCATGGGTGGGGGACATTCCATCTTCCTTTGCTTCCCATGAAAAGTTGGAGTTTCTAGCACTTTCACAGGCACACTGTGACTATCACTACAGTTGTCATTCAATTCCATATCCCTGTTACCTCCACAATAGATCCCAGGCTTAACAAGTAACCACATTCAACTTTCCTGAGTAAAGACTAAATGGATTCTCTTGCTGGCTCCTTGACCCATCATATTTTAAATGGGACTCTGCCATGAGAAACCTTCCACAAGCCGTAGAATCTAAATGTGAAGACAGCCCAAACCAGAGCCTATAACAAGGGTTTTCTAAATCCAAGGCCACCCTCCACTGGAGCAAATAATTTTTAAAGCTGACTACACATATGCCATTAATTTTATGACATTAATTTTCCAATGGGTCCTTCTTTGCTCAGGGGATACTAGGGATACAGAGTAAAAAGCAGCAATTTAAGGCAGTGGTGCTGGTTGCTTTCTGACTTCGTGTGGCAGGCATTCACCAGAGTGAAGGAAGATGGAGAGAAAAACTGAAAATAAGATCCTAAAAAGTGGCACTGGGTTGGCAAAATGGCTCAGCAGGTAGGGACCCTAGAACCAAGCCCAATGACCTGGATTTGATCCTCAGGACCTCCTTAATGGAAGGAGATAATGCTCCTCTGACCTGAACATATGCACTATGACACACACATATATGTCCAAATAAATGAATGAATAAATGAGTAAATAAACAAACATAATAAAAACATATTTTAAAAATTGACAGTACGCTTAAAAACTACATTGTAGTCAGAGAAATAACCCAGCCCCAGTGGCAAAGGCACCTAGCAGCTCATTTCCCCTTCTTTCCAGGAATCCCACTGTCCTTGACCAGAAGGAATAATGAGCATGCAGGCCATGCTTTTCAGACTTCTCAGCAGTGGTCTACTTAAACAACTTCCTTGTTTTGTTTTTCTTCTTTTAAAAAAAAATCTTTTTAAAACAAGATTTTTGGTTACATAATACATTAACGGAGTTCAGAATCAAAATACTTTAACACTCCAACTACATAGCAGGCCTTCAGTGAGGCTCCTCCCTCACATCTGTCTGTCTCTTTTGCGCCTCTGAATCCTTACAGTAAACTTATAATTTCTTTAAACTGCCAGGTGTAAGCAAATACAATTTATACATTTCCACTTTCCATGCTTCCTTAGATTTAAAACCAGAATCCAAAGCAGATGACTGACACATGCCGTCTACACAGTGGGCATGTCTGGGCCTCTCTGCATAAAGGCAGAGTACTCATTCATTTCCTTCCTCATTCCTCCAAGGTACTGCACATGGCTATCCAGTGCTCACAGAAGCCCCTGACTGATATGTACTTAGTGCATAGATGACAGTCAAGCAATGCTATAACAAAACACCCTCTTGAGCCCAAGAATAAGTACTTCTATAACTGGAATAACCATGGCTGAGTTGTCCTCTACAGATGTTACATAAGAACTTACACTAACATTATCTCAATGCTTTTCACAGAAGCCTAGAAATATAACGAATTAACAGCGGTGTAAACTGGAGATCTAGACACAGATGAAGATCTAGAGAGCTGCTAATATAAGACCACCTGCCTGGGGACCTGAGGCAAGTGATACAGCCAGCATACATAGTGGGAGGATGCTCAGGCTTCTGCTACCTGCTCAGGCAGTCATCTCCATGCAGCCCTTGTCTCTCCCCTAGCAAAGGAAGAATGTCTTTTGAATTGGCAAATGTGTTGCTAGAGGTAATGAGGAAGAGGAGGCACATTTAACCTCTGAAGCATCCTTGTGGGAATAAGAGTGTGATTTTCACTTCCAAAGCAACAAAAACTCATTCATGACATAGTCTGCATCAACACCTAGGGCCTCGCAAGCCTGCCAATTTCCCCACTACAGCTATTTAGTACACTACATACATCCTCCACGTCCACATAGCCACTTGCTAGGGAGTCCAGTACTGCAGACTGCTAAGTGGAACAAAGTCATCCCTCCCACAAAGCCAAGGCAAACCATCATGTCATAAAGTCCTTTGGTGGAGATCTCTCTAAGCACACACCACATGCTAGTAGTGTGTGGGCCACAGTGACCTTCTGCTAATACATGTACAGAACTAAAGGCTGGCTACTCCCCACCACTCATGACAGTGTGGCTGATCCCACAGCTGTGGGTCTCCTTTGTGTTAGGAAGCAGTGTTTAACGGAATTAGCCTAGGTGCCCCTTCCTAGGATCCCTTTAGGTTAGGGTTAGGTTCTTTTGGATGGATTCATTTCTCCAAATCTCCATGAAGAGAGGAATGGCCACCAGCATTTTAAATACTGAGAATGTAGTTAGATGTGCTAGAACAGGTGACTCACTCTGCATGGCTGTTTATTAAGCAGCAGAAGAAAACGCCTAACAGCATTCTACTTTGAGGTAAAATCCCACTGCTCCTCCACAATGCAAGGTAAAAGGAAATTAATCACTGAAATGTAAATTTGATCAAAAAGACTGCAGATGACCATCACTGCTGAGACTACCACAGACCTATCAGATCCTAGCTCTACTATGTATACCTTACTGTACTGGCTGATTTTGTGTCAACTTGACACAAGCTGGAGTTATCACAGAGAAAGGAGTTTCAATTGAAAAAAATACCTCCATGAGATCCAGCTGTAAGGTATTTTCTCAATTAGTGATCAAGGGGGAGAGGGGCCATTGTGGGTGGTGCCATCCCTGGGATGGTAGTTTTGAGTTGTATAAGAAAGAAACAACCCTCTATGACCTCTGCATCAGCTCCTGCTTCCTGACCTGTTTGAGTTCCAGTCCTGACTTCCTTTGGTGATGAAGAGCAGTGTGGAGTTATAAGTGGAATAAACCTTTTCCTCCCCAACTTGCTTCTTGGTCATGATGTTTGTAGAGAAATAGAAACCCTGACTAAAACAAATTGGAACCAGCATAGTGGGGTATTCCTGTGACAACCTGACCGTGTTTTGAGAAGGACTGTGGACGGACTTTGGAACTTTGGGCTAGAAGAGCCATTGGGATGTTAAGAGCTCTGTGGGACGTTCTTTAGGAGCTTGGAAGATAATGTTTAGAACAGTGGAGAAGATGGAGGCCTGGCTTGTGAAATTTCAGAGGGAAGACTAAAGACTCTTATCAGGGCCATTGCTGTTTTGATTGTGAAGATTCTGTGATTTTGATTAGTTGGGACTAAAGAATCAACTGTGATTAACAAGATACCAGAACTATTAAAGCAAAACCTTTGCATTACTGGGACTATTGATGCTGGTTACCTGGAGCTAAGAAATAAGTAGTGATTAAGAAGAGACCAGCATTGCTAAGGTAAAATCTTCTGGGAAGTGTTTTCTGAGAGCACAAAGAGGCTGTGTTCCAGAGATGGCCAAGTTTGTACCTTGTGCTGTGGCTAGACTTGGTAATGTATAAGAGTCACCCAGGTGGCACTGGTTTTGAAGGCATGGAGGGGTCATGAAAGCAAGCTGAGCAAGGCAGAAGAAGCAAGCCAAAAAGAAACATCCCTCCATGATGCATGATCTCTGCATCAGCTCCTGCTTCCTGACCTGCTTGAGTTCCAATTCTGACTTCCTTTGGTGATGAACAGCAATGTGGAAGTGTAAGCTGAATAAACCCTTTTCTCACCAACTTGCTTCTTGGTCATGATATTTGTGCAGGAATAAAAACCCTGACTAAGACACTTAGCATGTTGGTATCTCAACTCCTCTAAATGACAGTTTTGTGACAGTTTATTAAGGAAAGTATGCAAAGGGCACAGCACAGGACCTGGTCACTGGCAGGCTCCATAAGTGCTTTTAATTGAAGGCAATGGAAGAAAGGTCCTAGAGTCCTGCACATCCTTACAGACCATGAAATGAACACTTCTAAGCTGTGTCCTGAAGGTAAATGGCATTTGCTGTCCAGTTTTTACATATTAGGTACTGCATGTATTCAGACAGCCTGCTCTCATTCACTGTATCAGGCTAGCAACCACCAAACACGATGATTATTATTCCCCTTTCACAGGTGAAGGAAATGCAGTTCATGCTACTATGGAGTTAAGTTCCCATGCCAGGATTAGTACCAAGTATGTTAAACAGTAGCCTCCCATGCTGCCTGCCTTCCACTAGAGCAGAGAGAAACTAATAATAAATGAGATTAACTCAGCTCCTGTCCAAAAGGCGCTTACAAGGCCAAGATTGTAGGTTGGGTAATTGTTCTATCACAATAGAATAACAGATAAAGCAAAAATGGAGGGGAAAGAAAGCATAGGCTAAGTTCAGAGAAAAGAGAAACATCTCCAGGAGCAGTTAGAACAAGCTCCGCCAGACTCCAGGTCCACAGCCAGGAAGCATCATGAGCCTGGTTTCTGCAGATCTCACACCCCTAACTTGGGACTAGGTGGGGAATGCTAAAAGCTTCCTCGGAGACAATGACCAGGTGGATTCCATGATGGTAGAGAACAGGTGAAGAAAACTAGCACCCA
The DNA here is from genome assembly GCF_011762505.2 of Arvicanthis niloticus. Taxonomy (NCBI): domain Eukaryota; kingdom Metazoa; phylum Chordata; class Mammalia; order Rodentia; family Muridae; genus Arvicanthis; species Arvicanthis niloticus. Next base: position 50,809 of record NW_023046002.1, on the reverse strand, counting down.
AATGCAGCCTGGCTCTGTGGCTCTGGAGAGCTATAGGTTTAGACAAGGTGCGACACTGGAAAACATGGAAGTGCTATGTCAACCATCATTAAGCGATGGTTTAACAAGAAGAAAATCATTCTGCTTAAGCAATAATGCCAAGAAAACAATCTGTACAGACAGATGGATCCACAGGAATAGACCCATGAACTGCTGGACAAACATGCACAAAACAATGCCATTCAAGCCTGGGGCACCAGGGAAGCAGGAACACTTATCTCTGAGAGATGAGACTTAATTCCTCTCCAGGAAGAAAGGAGGCACAAACAGCACAGCAATCTCCCTGAGTTACAGAGACAGAGCTGGACATCTGGACAACTTATCGAAGCTGGAGTGCATGGGACAGTGCAGAAGAAAAGGGAGACACAGACTGAGCATGTTCTGTGGCTCTGCAAAGGATCACCTTTGCGGAATGCTACCTACTTCATGTATGTAGAATAGGCCATTTGCAGCCAGAAATTGAGACTCCTCAAGATAGCTGGGAATGATGTTCTCTTAGGACCAAGAATGGTTCTAGTTCCTGGAAGCCAAATGGAAAGACTCATAATGCACTGGTTATCTAGCATAGGACTCAGAAAGTCCCTGCATCAGTAATGGGAGAAAAAAGTCACATTCTAAACACTATCCCAGTTCTACCCAAGAAAGATTAAAATAAAGAATGGCTTAGAATATTTTGGAGTAATCCCAACACTGGTTAGATACAATTACCCCATGCATCACACAGTGAAATAAGCACTGCTGGGGTTACATAAATAATCACCAGGTTCTCAACCTGTGGGTCACAACCCTTTGGGGGTCACATATCAAATATCCTGTATATCAGATATTTGCATTACAGTTCATAAGAGTATCAAAATTATAGTTATGAAGTAGCAGCAAAACTAATTTTCTGGTTGGGGTTACCATAAGATTAGGATCTGCATTAAAGGCTCCCAGCACTAGGTAAGTTGAGAACCACTGCCGTAGACTCATGTGTCCTCACATTTGGTGCCTACCTAGGTGGGAGCGCTGTTTTGGAGGTTACTGAATCTTTAAAGGGTTCTTCTGTAGAACGGACATCAATGAGGGCAGATTTGAATGTTTATAGCCTCACCCACCTTCCTATTCTTGCTCCCTGCAGTTGGAAGTTATCTTTCAGCTTCCTGCTCTTGCCACCATGGACACCTAGCCCTCTCAAACCATGAGCAAAAATAAATTCTTCCTTGAGTTGCTTTTGGTCAGACTACTTTATCACAGCAACATAAAAATTTAAAAAAAAAAAAAAAAAAAAAAAAAAAAAAAAAAAAAAGGACCATAATAGTCAGCAGGAAAACAGCAGGTTTAAAGACCATTAGCATGAAATGCTTAAAGTATTTTACACTAAATTCAATTTTAGGAGCAAAGTAGAACATTTACAAACCTAATAGTCTCAATCACTTTCAATTCATTTACATTACCAGGGATTTATGGATACAGAGAAAAAAAAAACAAAAACAAAATGTTCAAGGCATGTTGTCTTTATTCCCATTACCTCATAATCTCACTCTGGACCAGGCCACTGTTCACAGCACAGAGCCCTAGAAGGCTTTGGTTGAATGTGAGCATATATTGGTCCCTATGCAGGTCTAACTGGCAAGCAGGTTATCTGAGGGGAATCAGCACCTGTGGCAGAACAACATGGTAGGGAGGAAATTAAATAAGAGGAAGAACACGACCTGCTGTCAGTCTTGCACTTGCAGAGGGAGGAATCACCATCAGAACAGCACCACTGAAGATACTCCGGCCAGACTCAGACTCTGGACATGGGAAGGGATGTCCTTTGGCAAGGGGGCTCCTGACAGCTTAAGGTTGTCTCCTGCTGGCTGAAGCCTTCTTGTACATCAGGAAGGGGATTCTTGTGGATGTGTTTCAAAGAGCACCACCAGCAGAGAGGCTCTCTCATGAGGACATCCCTGTCAGGAGGGCAGCACAGCCCATCCTTCAACTCATTCATCTAAACTGCACCATGAGAGAGACAGCACTGCTCTAATGTGAACACCAATACGTGTCAGACACTACTCTGGAAAAAGGATGTAAACACCAAAAGATAAAAGAAGAAATTAAAATTCTAGGAACCCAAAATCCCTATCTTAGATAATATAAAAGAAATGATCACCAAGCAGGGTTCAAAGTATAAAGGATGCAGTAGCCATCTGGAACACAATAATCAATTCCACAAGCATAAAAAGAGTCTAAGCGCTATCTTATTTCTTTCTAATTCTAAAACCTCTCTTATTACAGCCTTAGGATTCTGGTACAATTGAAATGTTAGCAGAAAATAATAAGCCATATTTGAGGACAGGGAAAAGCTGAACCTAACGCTGCTATACTAAAAACAAACTGCCACAAGGACAGGACGTGTTCTAATTTTTAATTCTGCTTTTCAAATACAAAGCAATGCAATAATAACAAGTGAGGAGCCCAGGCTATATAAACAAATGTAAAAGAAGTCTTGACAAGTATGTCTGTGCCCATTATTTACATGTGGAAAGAGAGAAGTCTGGGTTTTTATCTATCCTTTGGTACACAAAATGTTAATTGAGTGTGATATAGTAAACAGACAGTTGTACCAAGATGACCCAGAACAAGAAAGAGAGGAAAAGCCAGAGGGCAGACTGGAGAGAAAGGCCCAACTCAATTAGATTGTCTGACATTTTTACCATAAATTTCATTGTCTCTATCACAGATATAATATTAAAATAACTAATATATCTCATTTACAGAGAGAGAGACAGAGACACAGACAGACACTGAGAGATGGAGACAGAGCTCTCCTTTTAATCTCTCCTGAAAGGTTCTTACTTATGTGGCCCTCAGATAGCTTTGATCCTGCTGCCTCAGCTGCCCAGAATCAGGAACTCTTAGACTGTGGATTGATGAAATAGTTTATTCTTATCCTTTCTAAATAGCTAACCTCTATATTAGGCTTCAAAGTCAGAATTCCTGGGCTACATCTGGCAGCAAGATCTGATTCACGTGGTGCTTGAGTTCAGGAGGCATAGAGCGAAAGAAACAATTCCTTCAGTAGGTGCTCAATGTCAGGTTGGCTGTAAAGACTCTCTCTGTGAAGGCCACTGTCACTGAGTCTCAATGCTACTCAGCATGATAGTACTGAAACAATTTCCCAGCAATCTCCCAGCTCTCCCCAGACTTCAACTTACATGAACACTGTTCTCCAAGAAGACAAGTGTTTTTAATATATATATATATAATTACATTCTATACCTCTGCAAAGCAGATCTAACAATGAAAAATGAATTTGAAGATATATAAAAACAGTACTACTGCCAGGCACGATGGCTCACGTCTTTAATCTCAGGACTCTGGGGGCAGAGGCAGGAAGATCTCTAAGTCAGAGACTAGCCTGGCCTATACATAAAGAGTATTGGGCCAACCAGAAATACACAATGAAATCCTGTCTCAAAAACAAAACAAAATAAAAAACTGAACAAAAATTCAGCAACACTGATCTATTATAAAATCTGGATTAAAAAAGACCAAATCCATGAGACTTTAAAAATCAACAAACAAACACATCCTGACAATAAGGCACTGCTTCACTGCTGTTTCAAAACTGAAAACTCCTACATTTAGGCAACAGTATACACCCCATATCAAGACAGGCATTGAAGTTAAAACAAACCGAAAATGTATTGCAGAAGTAGTTTTTAATAATGAAGTTTCATCTCAATGCATGGTTTTAAAAGGTATGCAAGTACAAAAACAGAACAAAAAACAAAACAAAAACAAAACAAACAAAAACAAAAAACCCACCAATATAAAGGCAACTTCAAGACCAGAGTCCCAGAACTGAAGCTCCTCAGTCAACATGAAATCTAGCACAGGGTATTCATTCACTCATTGATTTGGAAAGCACCTCCCACAGGGCCTGGGAAGTGAGAAAACAACTTTAGAGAGTCAGCTTTGTCCTTCCACTGAGTAAGCCCTGGGAATGAAGCTCAGGTTGTTAGAGGAAACCCTGGGCACATTTATGTACTGAGCCATCAATCTGGAACAAAAATGTCTTAATTTTGCACCTCTTCTTTGGGATTTTTTTTTCCATATTTACACTAAATTTAACATTTTCAACTTATAAGGCCTAATCTGGATGTTGTATTTTATTTGATTTGTGAAACACATATTACTTCAAATAAAAGTTACATAACAGAAGCCTAAGATACCAAAAAACTAGCAACTACATCAGGGTTTCAAAGGTAGAGAAGTGATTTCCATGGAAATCTCAGATCCACTTAGTATTCCTCAGAGGCACAGGGCTCACTGCAGGTCCCATTCCTTCCTCTGGTTTGCTTCTGACCCTGTTGTAGCCCCAGCCATTTTTGCAATGTTCAGTCCCTATGTCTGCATAGGTTATTCCTGTTTCTTTTCCACACGATTGTTTAGCTGTCTGGTCCCTGACCTGTGAGGAGCCGTATTTGCCAAAAGATGGCGCAGGCTTCTGCTTCCTGGTTCTTCACGGAAGCTTTACTTGAGAATGCACCTGCGCATGGCGCGAAAACAGAGTATGACAATTGGATGAAAGATTTGAGCCAATGAGGGATCTGCACGTCTCACAAAGCTCTATTTAAGCAGCGGGCTTTCTGAGCTAGGGGTCCTTCCTCCACCTCACTATTAAGAGAGCTGTTTAATAAATGCTGTCAGAAGAATCCTGAAGTGTGGCGTGCTCCTTATCGGCGAGGCTGCGTGCTACATTTGGTGCCGAAACCCGGGGTTGAAGCCGAAAGTCTCGGAGTTTTGACCAGTAACGAAGGACCCTGTAAGCTCGCAGAGGATTCAGAACTGGCAGCGCGGAGAGTCTAGACGCTTTTCTGCAAGGTATGGTGGATCTTGTTTGGCTTACCATTGCTCTTTCTGTTTGGGTGGCAATAGTCCTTGCTTGTTGTTTGTGTCTTAATGATTTCAAGAGGGGAAAGAGTGCACTTACCCCCTTCCCCCGCACCCCCCCCCCCCGTGTTTATAGAAACTGTAAGTCACAGGTAGATAACTGTGCTAGTTCGCCCACTCCTGTAGATAAAGGAAGCATGGGGAAACAGCAAATAAAGCCGCTTCTCGCAGTGATACAGGCGTTGCTGCAGGAAAATGGTTTGAAGATTCCGGGGAAGGTTTTGATTAATTTTTTAAAGGAAGTGGAACGAGTTGCTCCGTGGTTTATTACTACCACCGGATCCTTATCTAAGGACACCTGGGATAAACTCGGAGCTGACTTGATTAGTGAAAAGGAAAAAGGGAAGTTAAGACCAAGGCCATGGCAAATATATAAAATGGTTAGAGCTTGCATAGAAGACGCTAATTGCCAAGAAAAAGTGAAAGAGAGACAGAAAGTTTTGGTGGAACAACAAGATAGCCTATCAGAAGCAGAAAAGGGAGAGAGCGCTAATAAGAATGAGAAGCGGAAAATTGGAAGCTGCTGTGAGAAGGAACCAGTTGTTGGGTTCCAGAACTCTCAGCGGAAAATTGGAAGCTGCTGTGAGAAGGAACCAGTTGTTGGGTTCCAGAACTCTCAGCGGAAAATTGGAAACTGCTGTGAGAAGGAACCAGTTGTTGGGTTCCAGAACTCTCAGCGGAAAATTGGAAACTGCTGTGAGAAGGAACCAGTTGTTGGGTTCCAGAACTCTCAGCGGAAAATTGGAAACTGCTGTGAGAAGGAACCAGTTGTTGGGTTCCAGAACTCTCAGTGGAAAATTGGAAATTGCTGTGAGAAGGAACCGGTTGTTATGAGGGACGTTAAAGTCTTGGGGTTCCAGAACTCTCAGCGGATAGGGCGGTCAACCGCAAGCAGAGAAAAGGAGGATACCCCAAAAAGGGATCCTCATAATAAAGTGAAATTTAGTAACTTGAGAATAGATTCGTCCTATTCCTCATCTTCAGAGGAGACGTCCTCGGGGGAGGAGGAGGAGGACACATCATTAACTTCCTCATTGGAGGGGAGTTCCCCTGAGCCTTTCAATTCGGAGGAGCAGAGGGAACTAGAAGAGGAGGTGGCTCGTTATGAGTCCGAGAGATGTGGGCGGGATCCGCCTTACGCGCCAGGGTATGTCCCGTCTGCAGAGCTAAGCAGAATGATGATGTTAATTGATTTAACTTTCAAAATGGGTCTGATTCTGAGTTATATAGTTATATTTTTCTGGATAAAAACTCAATGTAAAGGTTTTTCTGGTTACTGGCTTAAGGAAAGGCTAATTTGGAAAAGGTTTTTCTATGAGTTTTCTGATGAGGTCATTAAGGTAGTAGTTATGTCTTCCAGAATTATATGGATCAGACATGACAGAGGTAGGCCTCCAGAACACTAGATTTCAGAGAAACAAAATAATTTATCTAGATACTAAAATTTGTTTTTGAGATTTGTATATTGCAGAATATACAGCTTTGGAGAATGAATCTTATCACCTGCATGTTCACTGATGCCCTGGACTTCCAGCTGGACAAAGTTAAGACAGACTTCAGATGCTTTCAATTTACCCTTCCCCTCATTCCTCTTCTAAAAGTCAACGCCCATGTTCAGCTTGAAGTTAATGAGGAGTCAGCGCCCCAATTCCCTGGACTTGGGGACTGAGGTGGGGGTAGCGTTATTTGGCTGCATGATCTTTGGGGGAGTGCTGCTTACCCTCTGGTTGCTCTGCAAATTCAAACAACAACATCAAAAGGATAAAGTGATGATCACGCAAGCATTGCTTGTCGTGGAGCAGGAATATCCCCTCAAACCTGGTTGAATCTGCTTAAACAATGAGACACCATCACTTAACAGGATATCCTGAGGGCTCGTGTTCCCATTGCACCAGGTATCCTAGTGGTGGTCCTCCACACTTCCCAGGGCTCAGGTTCCCATTGCACGGGATAAAAGGTGTGGAGGGTCTCGTACTGTTTAACTGCCTTGAACGCCTACTGGTAGAACGGTGGGTTAGATCGGCGACCTAACAGACCTTGATTGTTGTTGCAGTTTAATAAGGAAGGGGGAGATGTGAGGAGCCGTATTTGCCAAAAGATGGCGCAGGCTTCTGCTTCCTGGTTCTTCACGGAAGCTTTACTTGAGAATGCACCTGCGCATGGCGCGAAAACAGAGTATGACAATTGGATGAAAGATTTGAGCCAATGAGGGATCTGCACGTCTCACAAAGCTCTATTTAAGCAGCGGGCTTTCTGAGCTAGGGGTCCTTCCTCCACCTCACTATTAAGAGAGCTGTTTAATAAATGCTGTCAGAAGAATCCTGAAGTGTGGCGTGCTCCTTATCGGCGAGGCTGCGTGCTACACTGACCTGCTAATTCTCCATCATCCTCTGTGACTGTTCTCCACCAGGTACACTCCTGAGTACAGGATCCATCCTGGATGAGGCATCTCTCCTGAGTACATCTACACTTAATGTTGCCTTGGTAGAGAATAAAGATGCCTAACTCCTTGAAGACAGGAACTAGGTCTAGATTATACCACACTGTTATATATATAACATAGCAGAAATGAAGTTTATAGTATCTCATAAACAGCAACTGTAATTATTTGATTACAGAAATATGTAAAAATGCAGGACAAGGAGGGACACAAAAATTCATACGTAACAACATAGGAAAAGCTGCAGATAAAAGCCAGGCATGCTGTGTGGAGCTACTAGAGACAGAAAATCTCTCCTTACCACTGGGGTCCCCTCTCCCCTGCCCTGTCTTTTAAGTATTTGAACAATATAATCTGTCTCCCTACATTTCAATATTAAGTAGATTATGTAACTGCTAATATCGCCACAATTCTTTTATTTCGGAAGTAAAACGGGGCTAGCTATAAGGGGATTTTTGAAATAAACAACCTCAAACTGAAATCTGTTTCACATTAGATCATTTAATATGAAATGCTTCAAATCTGACCAGAAATAGAAAATAGCAACCATCCATGCAACCATTATTCTATTTTATCAAATCAAAACATTTTGTCATATTTTACTTCATACTTTTACAAAATAAAACATTACAAATATAGATGAAAGCAGTTTCCCACACCCTCCTGTTACTATTCCTTACTGCCCAGAAATGTGTACATCTGATGTTGATGTGCAAATTTAAAATAATGTATGCCATATAAAGAATGTATAGTGGCTTCTTAGTGACTTCTTAAATGTTGTATGAATTATGCATCTGATGATATGGAAGCAAAGATACTCCTATAAGCCTTGTTAAAACAGAGCAGCAGAGCCTCACTAAAATTACAAGAGTCATCTTAAACACAGGCTTTCCTTCATGCAAGGAGGGAAGTCTGGAGGAATGAAACCACGCAAGGTAACCAGATCAGGGGGCTCTGAGATGCAGCTGGGGATGGTGACTATGGCTCCAACAGGAGAAGGAACCAAGAGAATCCCCTCCTCAACCTCCTTAAAGGAAGATATGAAGGCAAGTATATAACATGAGAGCTAAAATCTAAACAGTATTATTCTTCCCATAAGAGTGCACAGTTAATTTTTCTCCTAGTGACAGTAGTGATCAGTATATGAATGTATGACTGTGCCATGGGATACTCCACATTGGGAAGAATCATGTTCATGGGATATAAAAATACAAAAACAAAGCCAAGCAAACCAGACACTTTCCATTGATGGCATCACTGTTCCTTCCGTAGCTAATTCCATTCTAACCTATGAAACTGCAAGTTGAAAGAACCTCCCTTCTCCCTATAACTTAGACAAAACCAAATCAACAACAAAAGCCTTACTTAAAACCAGCCTTGATAATTTGTTGCACAACTTTTGAACTATTAAGCCTTAAAGCAGGAAGATTTCTAAGTACCTACCATCTCCAAAAAGATGTGTCACAAGCCTAGTCAGTACTTGTTTAAGGTCAAACTCCACAAGCTTCACAGCCTCCATGGTGTGTGTCTCTTGCTTATGAGCAGAGCGAGAACTTTCTTCAAAGAGCTGCAAGCTTTCTCCATCCTTTACTCCAGCAAATAACTGTAAACCAAAAGGAATAATGAAATGTGTAAAACAAGGTCCTGGCCAGTCTCTACCAAACAGCATAGAGATAATGGTAAAAATAATTATTACTTCAGTTACAATGTGGGGATAAGAATTAGATGTTAACAATAAATATCAAAAAAATTAAATGTTAAAAAAAATTTTGTAGTTAATATGCACATTGAAATTTATGGCATTTTGTACTAATGTTGAGGCAAGCTCTGAGCTACCCAGAGTGGAAGGTCTCTGGGAATTAAAAATGATGCCGAGATCTTTGATGATCTATTTTGCATTTGCCTGAATTTATATTCATCCTTACAGGAGACATTATCGAATTCTAATAGAAACGCCAAGCTTTAGAGACTAAAAGAGTTTCCCTCAGTGTCCCACAGGAGCTTTCCAATGTGATCTAAGACTAAGTAAGAAAGTACAGTTTAAGAATTAAATCCTACAAAGTCTATAAAAACAGGAAGTTTTTATTGGAGCTTTAATACATTATTTCTAAAAACCTGTTTCAGGGTTTTGCACATATTTCTGTACTTATTATATGTGAAAGCCTGGACAAATTATATGATAGCTAAGATGTATCAACCCATGATACGTACGATGAGATCATGCTGAATTCATAGGTTTTTATGGTAAGTAATATATGAAAATACAAAGTACAAGGCACAGTCCAACACCTAAATACAGCTTTCTTAGCATCATCATTAACCACAAATGTCATTAATCATATGCTATTTTCCCAACAAAATCGAGTATCAGAGGTGATGAGACAGTTCAGTCTATAAGTGCTTGCCACATAATCATGAGGACTTAAATGCAATCCAATCCCTAGATGCCACACTCAACGCCAGGTACAGTGACATGCATCTGTGATCTCAGTGCTGAGGAAAGTAGAAACAAGAAGATCCCTAGAGATCAAGCTAACCAAAGTTCAGTGATAGATCCTGCCTCAAAATACATAGTGGGGAATAATAGAGAAAGTCACTTGATATCCACCTCTGGCCTCTGAGTACAGGCAAATGTGTACACTCAGGCATACATGTTTGCCTGGTTTTACAGCCACTTCTGTACAAGAGACATTATCCATTAGAAATACCAAGCTTTAGACTCTAAAATAGTATCCCTTAAGTGTCCCAAGGGATCTTTGTAATGTGATCTACAACTAAAAAAAAAAAAATACAGTTTAAGAATTATATCATATAAAAGTCTATAAAGACAGTTTTAATACACAGAGGCAGATATAGACACAGAGACACACACAAACACACACACACACATACACACACACACACACACACACACAACTCTGGTGACATAGAAGATCAACATTACCTGTGAGGAAAGTGGGTCAAGAAAGAGAAATAACCAAATGGCTACCACTGTTTACACAAATCTCATAGGAGACAATGTTTTACTAAAGAGTTGCCAGTTCTAATAATGTTATACTGGATGATTAGAACAATGCTTGTACTGGGAAAAAAAATTGCTAAAGGCAAAAAGAAAGTAACAAAGTAGATAGGAATTACTAAATAAAAGTCTGCAAAATAACATGAACCCAGTAAAACATTGGACAAAGAGTCCCTGAAAATGTCTGCCTTCCCAGCACAATAAGGGCAAAACTGATCAGGAATGACAACTTAGTACAGCTAACAAGACAAAGTGCAAGCCCAGTAGCTGACCAAGCCATAATGTCTGCTGAACAACTCATACCCCAACAAAGACCAGACATGTAAAACAGAACTTATGGAAATCTCCAGTCAGGTGCCACACCTTGTGAGCAAAAGGAGAGTTACAGCTGTGACCACAAACCAAGGAAGTCCTAGACTGAGTTCTCCTCTAAATGCTATAAAGTCTTTTCAGATTTCATTACCCTGGACCTTCAGTGAGTTCCATGAGTGCTGAAAATAACTCACCTTCTGTTCATCTACTACAGTTAAGAACTCAAGCCTAGAGAATGGTGTTGCCCACTATGAGGTTAATTAATGTAAAGAAGAAAATGCCTGACAGACTTGTTCAGAGGCCAACTGAACCCAGACAAATCCCTCTCTGAAACTCTCTTCCCAGGTGGTTCTATACCAAGTGAAATTGTTGACTTAAACCAGCCATCATATTTGTACAATGCCCTTCTGGTGTTCTTGCGAATTCAAAATAATAAACAAAAATTTTTATGTTGAAGAAATATTTGAATAAATTGTGGTCAGTCTACATAGATAAATGAACACTACCCAAATGTAAAAGAGATTGCAGAAGACCGTCATGAACTTCTAAAAAAAAGGTTTCCAATATGCAACAAATAAATAAAACAAATAAACAAAAAATAATAAAAAATTTTAAAAAGCTAAGTACAAAGGAGCAAATGTTGCCTTTCTTGAAAAATGAAGCACGGACAAGAGACACATAGTCACCAGGTAACTGCAAATGACTACCGGAAGGATACATTAGATGCTGAAGAACAGCCTGGACACAGGGAGTGGAAACAAAGAATAAGAAGATGAGTGAGAATGAAGTGTGAATATGGCCAGGATACAGATAGTAATGATTCTCTAAGAAAAACTTTTGTACAGTTCTGGATTCGAGAATCAAGATAATATTTAATCCACTCAACACATGAAAAAGAAAGCCTACATAGAGGTGAAAGAATCCCAAATCTGCTCTCATTTAAATGGAACAGTCACACCAAGGAGAGTAAAGCACTGGCTACAGTAACTTTGAAAAACAGTACATTAAGCTACTTTATAAAATTAAAAGGGCAGTATCTTAGAATTGTATATTGCAGAATACTCAGCCTCAGTGTATCTACTCATCAAGCGAGCTGAGCAGACCTGCTCGAACCTCTGCTGTCCTGGAATTCCAGCTGGATGAAGACACAGCATCAGAGGCTTATCAATTTACTCTTCCCCCGCCTCCTGCCTCTCTTCTAATATCTCTACGCTCGTAATCAGCTTGAAGAAGTTAATGAAGAGTCGGCGCCCCTATTCCCAGGGCTTGGGAACTGAGGTGGTTAAGATTGGGCTGTCTTTCTAGGGAAAAATAGTGGTTTTGTTGGAACAGGGAGGATTAGCTAGGATTTGTTGCATAGCCACAACCTATTGGTAGAAATATGTATAATTGTTATTAAGATGAGGTTATAATTTCTTAAATGGTACAAAATTTACTTTGATTTCAAATTTAATGTTCTCATTGGTACGAGCTTCTTATTGATATAAAAGTGAGATTAATATTGTTACTCTCATAGGCATTGTGCCTGTATAACACATTTAGAAATACAAGTCTTAGACCCAGTCCTTCTTTAACTTTTTTAACTGATTTGAGATGATTAGCCTGTGAGTTAAGGGCCTATAGCAAATTTATGGCTCTGAGTTTATTGTTAGAGTGTTTTCTATATTTTATTTGGAAATCGCTGAGAGGAGTTAACAGACAACTGTCCAGATTGCCTTACATGGATAGTTGGTTTTCAAAACATCACAAGTCCACAGAACTGACATTACAAACATTTCTGTAGTAATGCTCATTTTGATTAGAGACCTGTCTGCTCCTGACAGCTTCCTTTCTTGGATTCTAAGAAGAAATTGAGCATCTTTGGAGTTACTCCAGTTGTGGTGAGACAGCCACTAGGCAAGAATTGCCTCTTTTCATCTACAGACAAATCACTGTCCAGAAAAGGACACACTTGTGGAATAGTCGACTGATTATATCTGACAAGACAGAGTAATCAGCCCTTAATAATTCTGCATCACTCGGTTTGTCAGATGATCCTGGGCCAGAAGGCTGAAGATCAGGTGCTTCAACATTTTGTAGTATAGAGACTGTCCAGGTGTTCAGCAGTCTATATAATTTGGCTATGTTTTAGAAGCTATGCTTTGTGCTTCCCTAATTTCAGTTAACTCAGTCATTCTGGATTTCTGCTGGGGTTGAAGATTTATAGTCTCATAGCCAATCCCAGTTATTTACTTTGAGAAAAAAGATTTGAGAAGGTGGTTTTCAGCTGACATTCATTCTAAAGCCAAGAAAAAAACCCAGGTTCAGAACTAAGTCTTTTAGTTAGGAGGAATGACAGAGGTTCTGGTTAGTCAACAAAATGATGGACTGGGTATTAAGTCTATCTTGTACCTTACTGACCCAAATTGGTATAGTTATGCTCTAATTGAATTTTAAGAGGAAAGTTTTATTTTAACAGGAAGAGTGATATGTAGGAGGAGCTAAGGTAGGAGGAGTAAGGAGAGGAAGAGGAGGAGTAAGGAGAGGAGGAGCTAGGAGATGGGGTGGGGGGAACATGGAGGTGGATGTTCGTGTGTCTCCGAAAGTCAAACATAGTTGGTATATCTAGGTTGGGTATTAGGTTACACTTCTGATTGTATGGGCATCATCTTGTTATTGAGCATTACCAAACTTATAAAGCCTTTGATTAATATTTTTAAAAAGTATAAAAGCAAAAAGGAGAAGGGGGACGGGATAGGGGTTTTCTAAGTAGGAAAAATAGGGAAAGAGGATTGCATCTGAAATGTAAATAAAATATCCAATAAAGAAAAGAAGTCCATGTGGAAAAAAATATTAGAAGGGTAATTATAGGGATAAACATGGCACACAAATCAATCTTTTTCTTTCAAGAAGAATATATGGTAGCAATTCTGGAGCCACTTTAAGCTCCTTTTATGGCTTATTGTGCATTAAATGCATTATGGGTGAGAAGAACAAGATCCTAAAAGTCACTGTCAAGAGCAATGGAGATAGCCAGAACTAGCCATTTGCTGCTAGTCTGAAATTGGAGGTATCCACAGAATGAACACATGTTCAGATACATGCCAATATAGAAACATATGTATACAGATTTCCTGAATGTGTCTGAGAAGGCCTATACAAAATTGTTACATTGCTTGTAACAATAAGCACACTCAGGTTTGGGTTGCTAAATACCATTCTCACATAAAAGAGGAATTCTTAGAGAAATGACTAATTCTAAAAGATGAATCAGGGATACTATACTGGACACAAATTAACAATAGGCCAGGTCATAGGAGACTACTACAGGGGCTCCCATAGCCAAATCTGGACCTAACCAAATAATACACAAATAAGTAGAACATATACTACACAATAGATATAGAAAGAAATATCCAGGAAGCCGGATGAGAGCAAATATTGAGTAAATACGCATGGAGAAAAAAAATTCTAATGAATGCATTTAGAAGAAGAAGGCTTGTAAAAGCCACAGTAATTCAGAAGATGACCCGTGTGTTCTAGCATTGGTGGGGAAAAAGGTATTTACATATGTAAAGCAGGTTCCACAGGAAATGTCCTAATTATGTCGGGGAAAATAGTAACATCAATGGATGAGATACATGCTATCTTTATCAAGTAATTAACCCTAGGATAAACAAGAGCTATATATTATCAACATGCTGTCCCCACCAAAAAATATACTGAAAAGGGCAGAAATTTTTTCCTTGATTTTTTTTTTTTTTTGCCAAAAATATATAGCCCAAATAAGATCATGAGAAAATAACAAATACTGTCTAAATCTGCTATTCCTGCCAAAGATTTTGAAAGTGCTGTCAAGACAGTCAGGGTCACTCTAAACCAGTGGTTCTCAACCTGTGGGTCACAGCTCCTGTGAAGGTTGAACCCTTTCACAGGAGTCACATATCAGATGTCCTGTATCCCAGAGATTTACATTATGATTCATAACAGTAGCAAAATTACAGTTATGAAGCAGCAATAAAAATAATTTTATGGTTGGGGGTCACCACAGCATGAGGATCTGTGTATTAAAGGGTTGCAGCGACAGTATGGTTGAGAACCACTCACTGCTTAATACAAAGAAAGACTGAGGATTGTCACCGTTTAGGGGAAGGTAATGAGGATATGCCCATTATACAGAGGGTCATTCTGAATTGAATTCTGCCTCAGTGGGAAGAAAGGTTTTAATTCCAGCAAACGTAACTGAATGTTCTATTTCACACCTCAGAGCTGCATGATTCTTTTTGTTTTGTTTTTGATTTTTTAAAGACTAATTTTCAAGAATAGTTTTAAGTCAGCACAAAAGTAAGAAGGTAGAGCTATCAATATGCTATCAGTCCCCAACACACACACAGACAGACAGACACACGCACGCACGCGCACACACACACACACACACACACACACACACACACACACTGATCCTCTACTACATTACACACATAGGCATCCTCTACTAACAATATCTGCACCAAAGGCCAGACCTTATGTGAGTAATGGCCACACATTAACAATCTGTCCTTACTGTATATTAGCTGTGCTCACTGCAGCAGAGTTTATGTTCCGGATCACTACCGAAGCTAGGGGTTGTATGGTTTTTCTTGATATACAGTGAAATGTAGCCACTATTTAACTGCTTCTCCAACAGTTTCAATGCCCTAAACCTTATCTGTCCTCTGCCAATGTGTCTCTCACCAGTAAACCTTGGTGATCACTAATCTTTTCACTTCAGTCTATAGTTCCATCTTAACGAAACTACCATGACTGGAAGCATGGAGTATCCAGACTTTTCAACCTGGCTCTTTTCACTTAGCCATATGCACTTAACTTTTCTATCTTCTCTTGGCTTTAAAGTTCAAGTATGATGGTTTTGAAAACAACAATTTTTTTATTATTAATACATTTTTGGACTTGATGTTTTAATTTTTTTTTAATACTTCGTACTCATGAAGTATGAATACTTCATGTCTTAGGGTGACAACAGCTGAAACAATTGGGTACTGTTCTGCCACACCACCAAAAGCACTGTCCAACAGTGTATGTCTGTGCTAGGTGATTTTAGGTCTGTAGAATGCTGCTAATCACTAGGAAGTCTGAAGGCCTATTGAGGCTGAGGGCCCTTCCAACCTCAAAGACTGTATGAATAGAGTATTGATGGCAGAGCTGCATGCAGAATCCCACACAATGCATTTGTGCCTTCTCCAGGATCTCAGTTCAATGTACATGTCCTCTCCTCAAGGAATTGTCTGTCCCATTTCTTTAAGTTTTAAATACAGCAAAGTTTGGTAAGATGGTGCAGCTGGTAAAGTTGCACAACACTGAGTGTAACAACCTGAGTTCAATTCCCAGAATTCCCATGGTAAAATGACAGAACTGACTCCCATGCAGAATACAGACAGACAGAAACACACATGCACAGGCGTACACACACACACATATGCATGCATGTGAAAAAAATCAATGTTAATATGTAAAGAATATCTTTAAATATAGCAATAGTATTTCATGTATTGCTTATCTCTTTTAATCCCTTCTGCCATCACATCTAATCTGTACTTAAGACAAGCTTCTGGAACTTGACTGTGTAAACTGGTTTCAGAATCATATTGCAAGACTTCCAGGAAGTGAATGTCTTTCATACTTTATTCTTGTTTGTTTGTTTGTTTGTTTGTTTTATGGAAGTGGGTATTAAAGACAGAATCATAATATGCCTAGTCCTATCCTTTTTTGTTATTTGTTTAAAATAGGACAGTGTAGCCCAGGCTGGTCTGAAATCTGGACAATTCTACTAATTCTCACACTCAAGTTCTAGGTATTAACTGCCATGACCAGCTTGGTTTGTAATGAAACGTTACCTAGTTTGATAACTCAAAATTCTAGCTGTCTATCCAAATGACAAGACTTCCAGGAAGTGAATGCTTCTCATATTTTATTCCTGTCTGTCCGTTTGTCTATTTGTTTGTTTTACTGTATGCAAAAATCTAAGTCTCTCAAGCAATATGATCTGAACTGACAATATGTCATCTTAATACCTCATGATGATGAAATTGAAGACAACTTCAAAAATACTTATAAGGGCTGGAGAAATGGCTCATTAGTTAAGTGCACTAGCTGCTCTTCCAGACAAACAATGTTTGGGTCCCAGCATCCACATAGTGGCTCACAACCAGTTACACCTCCAGAATCAGGGGATGTGACAACTCCTCTGGCCTCCACAGGCACCAGGCATGCATCTTCTACACAGACATACATACACTCACACACATAAAATAAAACAAAGAGAAAAGTATTCTAAATACTTCCAACACCTTTAGCATTGTTTGAATGTCCCCTGAAGAACTAGATGAAAGAAACTAATAGCCGTTTAATTACTAAAATGTTTTTCCAAAAAAAAAAAAAAAGAAAAGAAAAGAAAAACTTCCCAAGGTAATGTTTATGCTTTGGAAAGGGAAATACTTTGTAGAGATTGTGGTTCATGAACACTATTTTCCTTTAAAGGCGAAGAAGTTAGTAACTGCATGAAAGTAACAAGCAACATCAGTCTTTCTTCATAGAAAAGTTTATATGAAATAATGTTATTCCATTATAGGATGAGGTTAAACCATAATACAACCATTAAAATTCAAGATTTAAAAGAAAACCATAACAGTATAGTGTTTATCATTTCTATGTGGTAGGATCACTCATAATTTTCCCTTATTTTTGCTGTTATTATGTGTTTTGTACATTTCCCAATTTAAAAAATTACACCTGAAGTTAGTTAGGAAGAATACAAATGTCATTTAAAGGACAAAAACCAACATGATGGGGACTGGAAAGAGTGTTCAGTGGGTAAAACATTTTTTCCACTAGAGAACCTGGGTTCAGTTTCCAAAACTGTACTGGGACTCTCACACCACCCAGAACTCCAGCACTAGAAGATTCAATGGCTTCCCCTGACCTCCATGGGCATAAGACACAAAAATGATGTGTGGTGTGGGGGGGGTGGGGTGGGGGGTTGTCCAGGCAAACTCTCATATGTATAGAGAAAGGGGCATAGAGGAGTATTTACTCATTAGTATTGTCACTACAAACAATACAGTTGTCAACTCTTACTGTTATAGCCCACAATGCTTTGCTGTTTTGTACAGAATCATAGAGATGGCTACTTCTAAGACTGGAACCACTCCCCAAACAAACTACCTACTGGGAAATAAGAAGAGAAGTCATATGAAGGGAAGCATTTCATCAGTGGTAGACAGGTGAAAGCATAGGTATGCTTGGTCAAAATCCAGATGCTCAGTATAGAATGTTTTAGATTTTTTTATGACATTTTCAAGTATCATTTACTTTTGTGACTTTTTCTTTCTACCCTCCTCTTCTCCGTCTTGTAGTTGTCTACATTAGGTCGCCTCATATTCAGCTATGTCCTTCTGCCTGCCCCTTTCCTCAATACCTGTTTCCCTGAATCATTCACTGCCCCCTTCTGCTTCCATGACCTACACCCCCACACATACCCACATATATACAAGTATGTAAACATTTCAAGGCAAGCTCCACATATGAGAGGAACATGCAGTACTTTTCTGAGCCTGGATTACCTTGCTTAATGCAATATTTTACAGATTCATCCACTTCCCCACAAATATCATAATTTCATTTTTCTTTTCACTTAAATAAAACCCCATTGTGCATATGAACCATATTTGCATGATCCACTAATGTGCCGATGGACAGCTAGCTGAGCTCATATGCTATTATAAGTAGAGCAGCAGTCAAACCGGGATGGCGAGTGTCTGTGAGGTAGAATGCACATAGCACTTCAGCTATTTGAGCAGAGGTTGGTGGAGCTGGGTCATATCGTAGCTTTTCTTTGAGTTTTTTGATAACTCTCCACATTAATCCCCACCATGGCTACAATAACTCCTACTTCCACCACAATTCACAGGGTTAGCTATTTTTTCCCCATCCTAGCTAGCATCTCTTATTCTTTCTTTCTTGGTGGAGGCCATGCTGACTGGGAGAAGATGGATTCTCAGAGTTATAATTTGGATTGGTTAACAGCTAAGGATATTGAACACTTTAAAAAATTATTTATTAGCCATTTATGTTTCTTCTCTGAAGAACTGTCTATTCATTCACTCATCAATTTCTGACTGATAGTTTTGTTCTTTTGATGTTTACTTTTTTTCTTTATACATTCTAGATATTAACCTTTTCTGACAAAGATCTTCTCCCACTCTGCACGCTGTCAACAGAACAGACAGCCTACATAAACTTTTTTAATGTGCTAGTCTCCTTGTGCTTTTCTATATTCTTAAGTTTATGATCCTTCTTTGGCACAAATGCCATAACATTGTTAGTAAAGAAAAATGGAAACTTCTCTCAAATCTGTTTTAGACCTGAAGAAAGATTTGACTATGTAAGAAGTCCATACCTTCAACTTTAATCCAATGTAGCTCTTTCTGTTTGTTTGTTTGTTTGTTTGTTTGTCTTCCTGAACCACAGCTAAGGATGGGCACCTCAAACAATAAAACCTAAAGCTAAGACTTAGCCAAAATCTTCCCACAATGCTACAAAAAGACTAGTTCATTCCCCCCTTTCCTAAAAGTTTAGCATGGAAGCTATGACAAAGGAACCTGGAATGTTGGGACAGTACTCAGGCCTGTATTCCCTTGACCAGAAGTTTTTATATTCTAGACTTATACTGTGGCTTACGACAATGTCAAATAAAGAAGACAAGCATTATAAGGCTATTTTTAAAACTAGTAAGAGCTACTTAGTAAATTTCAGACCTCTCCAAGCCCTAGAGTATATGAGTATAACCAAAATCTATATGGAACATTCACAAAACATTGAAGATTGGAAAACACAGAAATAAGGTGAAGGATTAACATGTGAGGCCATCTGTACAATTTGGCACAAAGGAAAAATAAGAGTATCTAATCATAGCCAGCTATTATTTCTAGTGAAATATAACATGAGGGCAGGAAGAGATTGTGAGGATCATCTATGCTCAGCTCAAAAAAGAAAAAAACCCTGGAGATGCTGATCTACAGGGGGTAAGGTCACTTAGACAAATAGAATCAAACCCAGATCAAAAGAATGGTCTCACCCCAATCTCAGACATTTAAGGGGTAGTTTCTCACTTAACCTCATGATTGAAAGACAGATTCACAGTGTTGATGGCCACTTAGCTTTCCATCAACCACACAAAATATGTGTCTTACCTCTTTTCACGCTAGGTCTTCATTTATTTCTGACATTTTCTTATGTATCCCAATACAAACCCAAATGACTCTAAATGACTCTAAATACAAATTCTATCCTGCCTGCAGAAGCTAGCGAAATAGTTCAAATGAGAATATAATATGGTTTAACTTCCTTGTCAAACCACTTTCCTTAGTGGATAACAAAAGCCAATTAAATCTAAATTTTAGAAAGCAAAAATAATTTTTCAGAGTCCTAGATGTTAAGCTTATATTCCAAGACAAAGTTAAAAAAGAAGAAGAAGAAGAGGAGAAGGAGGAAGAAGAGAAGGAGGAAGAAGAGGAAGAAGATGGAGGACAAGGAGGGGAAGGGGGAGGAAGACTCAAAAGAATAATATACAAACATGCAAAATTCTCAATATCCAAAGGAAAAGGGATCAGAGGAAAGCAGAACTACAGGTGGGTCTAGGCTATGATTCCAGTGCAGCCATTACTTTTCTATTTGCTCATTGAAATATCCAGAGACCACTTGCCCCTTCAGCACCACAGCCTTGCTTGCGTGTAAATGCTATATTCTACCCATGCTGCCTATTTCTCTGGGTGTATATGACAGAGCTTTTGACACTGCCACAGCTTACAGAACCATCAGCTGATAGCAACAGATATTTTCTACCTTGAAAGGCCATTGCCTTACCTAATACATGCTTTCATTTAATGCTTATAACACTTATTAACCCCAGATTCTCCAGTAAAAAATCAGGGGTTTCAGAGGGTAAGCATTGCACAGTAAGGGATGAAGGCTGAATCCAAACCCAACTCTACAATTGTGATCCAATCTGGGAACCAGATCCCTCACTCTGACTTTAATACAAAAAGAACCAGACAGACAGGATGAAGAACTTGATATAAAGCATGAACAGGACCAAGCTTCCACAACTCATACACTCATATTACTTGAGAAACAGTGCATAAAATGATTATAGTTTAAGCCTATTAAAACATATTTGTTGTATAAAGATTGCTAAATTATCATCATCACTACCACCACCACCACCATCATTATAAACTGCAGGAGGGAGACTGTGGGGCAAGTGGAACTGTGACATCAGACCAAAACTTGGTAGGGTTGAGTGGATTCAGATGATAGGTATTTTTTTCTACTTCTGACCAGATTCCTGTCCTGGAACACATGAGCACCACACTGAATGGAGAGGATCATGACAATCAGTCATATATGAGACATCCGTTACATCTCAGACCAAGCCAATAGAAAGCATCTGCTCTTAGACCCCAATCCCACCCTCAAAATGTATGTAAGACCCTGTCCACAAGGAATAAAGCACGAGTTATTTCATCAAAGACCGTCTGGGAATCTCTGTCTTATATCGATCTAACACTTTGGGGAAGAGAAATTCTCTCCAGATGCTTTAGTCACTGGAAGCTGCTCGAGCCTACCACGGCTCAGTGGCTCTGCTCCATGACCTCAACCTTGGCTCTTAGCCACTGCACTGGAGGCCTTGGAAGACCAACTCCCCTACCCTACCAAGAGTGCAACTCAATTGTTCTGTTCCAGCCTGGCTAGAGCCAGGCACATCTCCACAGACAGTGTCTGGTACAAAGACCAGCAGGAAATAGCATGGTCAGTAAAGTGAGGGCACCGCAAATATGGGGCCCAAAAACATTTAAAAAAAAAAAGTCAGATATGATGATGCACACTTATGATCCCCATGCTAGGAAAGGGGGGACGAGCAGATCCCTGAACTCTCTGGCTAGGCAGCCTGATGCATCCCAGTGCAGTAATGGATTCTGACTTAGCATAGGGTGAAGAGCTCCTAGAGAACAGAAAAAAAAGGCTGACCTAAAGTCTCTGCAGGCTATGTAAACACATGCAAGCACAGACATAACTTAACAACAACCAGTTAAGCCTTTTGAGTAGACTAAGCATCTGTGAATTTGCACCAGTGTGGACAGCTGGGGACCATTCAAGGACTGCTTCCCATACAAATGGAATACAGTGAGTGGTACTCCACACTAGCAACTACTCACAAGAAAATGTCCTATGCTAGAAACCATGTGAACTTCTGAAGCAGTGTACAATATGAGAGACCAGAGAGCTACAGCATTCTGGAGTGAGCAACATAGAGCAGCCTGGAGCACGCTGGAACATCCTGGAACATATTTTATGGCCCCTGTGTGCCATAATCTGTGTGGCCCCAGTGATCTCAGCCCTTTCACCCTAAACTGAGAAAGAAAAGTGACAGGAAGAAAAATAGAAGAAATTGACGCAAGAAACATTTAAGCGTTAAATAAATCACACACAGAGATCCAAAGGAATTAGAAATACTTCTCAAATATGACAACTGTTCAGAAAATTCACCCAGAAGGAAGTGCCAGGTCTGTGACATTCTGTACAGTGTATAAGACTCTGAAAAATGATGTATCCAAGAAAATAGTCAGACAACCCCTACAGAAGGTGTATGGATAGACACATACTAAGAAGTCAAGAGTCCTTGGGCACTCAGCAAGGGTTTCTAGAAAACACACCTAACGCATTCCACATCAACCCAAAGATGCTAACAAAAACAACCTACTTGTCAGCAAGAATCCTGGGGCAGGACAAGGTGGAAGGAGAACATGGTCTTCTCAGGCTCACAGGAAAACAGGTAATTGTGCGCTCTTCATAAATAGTCTACACAATGTCTGGCATACTGTTAATCTAGCACTCAGGACACCCGAACTGGTGGATTTTAAGACTGAGGTAGCCTGGGCTACATAGGAAGGGTCTCTTTCAAACAAACAATATTTGGGGGTAAGAAGACACATACTAGCTGGGGAACTGCTGACTAAGGAACTGTGATGAAAGTAGAAGTAACACCATGGCTGGGAAACAAAACATGAATCAAGGGCAATGTTACTAAACTGTACAAAGTTTCTGCACTGTAACATTAAAACAGATGTAATAAAAAACATTTCAATCGCATTTGAAAATTACAAGCCTTTGGTAAGACTGGCAGCCACTATTATATCAGCAATTTGGCCACGTGGAAGCTTCTAAAACAATCCCTGTAAGAGGTAATAGAGCAAGAAGGATACAGGACTGTGGGCAAAGCATAAAGTACTCATGGTCTGCACAGCATCAATGTGAGGGAAATGTGAGGGAAAGTGGCACAGTGAACAGATCATAAAGAATAGTGTGACTGGAAACTATGGCTGGGGCCTGGAGCCAAGCAAAACAGATAAGTGCAGAAGTTGAAAGCTGAAAGAAAAGAGGGCAGAACCATAAACCTGGGTTATGCCAATCATTACTTTAATGGGGTTTAATGGGGGTACGGGGGGGGGCAGTGAATAGGGAAGGGACAAAAATGACTTCAAGACCTGCACAATAGTGTGTGAGTGTAATTCTGGTTAACAGCGTCTTTTGTCTACATCATGGTATATTTCTCCAGGTCATCCTGTTTAAGCCTAAGTTAGTCACATAACTCTATCAAAAGGGTCTAATAGAAAAGGCTGAAAGATCCACAGAGTGAAAGATTCACAGTCAAATCAGGCAAAACAAATAGTTACTTTCTCAGTAATATGAAAGGACTTAGGTAATCTGAGAAAACCAGAAGATACTGTGTAACAGACAATAATACTAAGGTGTTTGGAAATAAAAACCCAAGAGGTCCATGAAACACAAAACAGTAGCTAAGTATTTCCCTATGATAAGCAGTCCTTTTTACCCTCCTTCTCAAATTTTACAATAACCTAGGCCAAGGAATCAGTTATCAGAGAACTGAGTTCTATACAGAGGAACTGTGGGGAACAACTATCCACCAACAAGTGAAAAGGGGGCTTAGAAAGAGCAGACAGATCCATTACTGGTTGCCTAGAAGAGTCTGAGTAGATTACAGGACACAAATACTATCCATCTAGAAATTCCTCACTATTCATCCAGCATAGTGGTCAGTGAACACGATGGAGCTCCCCAGTTCTGTGTTCTGCTAAGAGAGAAATAAGTAGAGAGGGGACAGCAGAACATAAACATAATGCCAGCCAGATAAAGAAATTTTCATTCCAAATCCTATAGCTTACGCATTGCAGGGCAGTATGAAACCAGTGCCATCTAGAGGCAGAGGACAGTGAGTTGACTTCACTGACCAGGATACAAAATTTGTCATCAAGAAGTATTCTCTGTTATTTATTTCCACTTTCAAAAGATTAATTTCTAGCAAATTGCATTTATAATACCTTTTAAATTAAAGTCAGATATGACTGACACCAGGGTCACATTAAGTTAGTAAAATGCCAGTTAATTTTTTATTTCTGCACTTTTTACCCTGAGTGGGGAATTTCTGAAAGTATTTCAGAAAATGATCCCAAGGAAACAGAGAGACAGAGAGCCCAAACCACTGCTTAGCTCTGCATGTGGGAGCTGCCAGCTCCTGACACAGTGATCCAAGGAGCTAAAACAAGAAGGCTTGGAAGTAGTGAAACAAAAGCGAATTCCGTAGTAATGCAGAAAAAAAGAGTTCAGTTTGGGCACAGCAGCACATTCCTGTCATCATAGCCAATGAATGCTGAAGCAGGAGATTCACCTGAGCCAAACAGGTGGACACTCGCTTGAAGACAACAGCAAGACAGTGTCTTAAATGAAAATAACAAAAACAGAGAAACAAACAAAAAATAAAAAGCAAAGAACTTTAAGGCTGAGATCATAAATGGTCCCTAAAGGCTTGTCTGTGAAGGGCAGGTATGCAGCCTGTGGTCACTGCTAAAAAACAGAAGAGGAAGCCCTGTTGTTACGCTGTGTTCTTCAAGACTGTGAGAGCTCAGCCACTTTGTCTCTCTCTGTCCTTCCCATACATCATGAAGTGAGCCCCCTGCTGCACTATAAGTTCCCACCACGTGTCATTGTAGTTGAGATTCAACAGCCAAGTGACTACACTGATATATTTTAGAAATCTGTTATGGTAATAAAAACCTGGCTACTACCTTAATTAACTGTCATAAATGTATCATGCAAATAACTGTTTTTAATAGTGGGAAGGCTAGTGTTGGGGATCTCAAGATCATTGGCAACAGTTCTGCAAACCTAAATCTATTCTATAATAGAAGTGCTACTAAAATACTGAATAGAGATTGAAAATATACTCCTTTAACTGAAGTTCAAATGACACAGAAAGAACAGAACCCGGACAGTCACATCAAGCTCTTTCTGTGAATAAAGATGGACAACCATAATTTTCAAATAGCTTCAGCACTAGCTAAGGGTACCGGCAAGACGTCCAGAGCAAGGACCATCACCACAATGCCTTTAACATGCCTTTAACACCATCCTTAATTACTTGATTAATTTAGAACTACACTGAGTTATGGAAATTTCAGAGTTGAAAATTTTAACTGTTCTATCCAATTAACAAACTCCACATTTGAACATATTCCACTCCTTAGGGAATTACCAACCCTCAATCTTCACTTGAAAAAAAGAAAAAGAAAAAAAATGGTGTTTCCCTCTTCCTTGAGAACAGAAGCCATCCAATAGGCTCCTAGTGTCTAGTCCTACATCCCTTTCCACAACCATTGCTGTCTTTGATGCAGTTTGGCTTCAGTCCTTCCCTTGGGCTTGATTTTACAGAAGGCACCCTTCCTTTAAAGCACACCCTCCTCTGAGAGGTTCTAGAGCGTCCCCTGCCCTGCCACCTAGATACACTTATCCCATCACTGTGTCCTTAAGGGTCTTTCTTGGAGTTCATGGCCTCACTCCTGTGCCTGACATCCATCTTCTGGCTCTTCCATTTCAATGAACACATTTAATTCTTCCCTCTAAACAAATGAGCCAAACAAATGAAAACTGGCCGTTAGGCCAGATCATGAATCCCAGTCACAGGTTTACAGTGAAGAGGCTCACTCCTTTGTCATCTTCCACACAACTTCCCTTTCCCACAGCTATCACTGTGCATTTGGAATTCATAAGCCTCATTCGCAGCTTTCCACACTCCTTGGCCTTCATCTGCATACCATGCCCTAGAAGAACTGATTCACCTCTTAACTCTAGCTTTCAAACATAAGCCAAACCCTTTGACTTTCAATGTCACAAGTTCCTAGGAACTTTGTCCAAAATAGCACTACCCCCAAAAAGCTGTGCTGGGACCCAAGAATATACTTGTGTACAGAGTGTCTGCATGTACAATTCTCCAACTAAACGTAGCCCGGGCTCATTTTTTTTCCTCTTCCCATCAGAAAACATAATTCTTTTGTAATCCTTAACTCTGAAAATGAACCAAGAAAACTATGCCAGGGCTCTTAGTTTCCCTCCCTGACCACTGAATGAAATCCAGTCTATTCTACCCCCTACAAGAGCCTTTGTGCCTACCACCTTGCCATCTCCTTGGGAGGCCTGCACTCCACCAGTCACTTGGGATGTAACCATTTTCTAATACGTCTTTTCAGTGCCAATCTACACAATGATGCTGTACTCTGCTTACTATTCAAGTGTCAAATAGATTGCATCATTCTCATTCCTCAAAATTCCTCATGAGCTATAGGTTTTGTTCTGTAACCAGAAATTCAGATGTCTAGACAGTTAAACAGGAACCCTTCATGAAGCTGCTTATGCGTTCCTCTTTACCTTCATCACCTATCACCTCTCAATGTGCAGGCACACAGAATATATGCTCTAGGGATGTGTCACAATTGTCATATTTTGATGCTGTCAAAGATGTTACTCTTAATACCTGAAATACAAGACTATTCTTTTCTGCAACCATAATATTTTGCTTAATATTCTTCAAAATACCTTTATTTCTTCCTATAACAGAAGTGATTTCTCATTCTATGTGCTAATTGCATGGGGTTACACAGCCTATAGCCGTGTATCATTCACAAGGCTATGAGCAAGGAATAGTGCTTAGTCAGGATCTTAGTTTCTATCAGCCCTTATTAGGATTAGGTCCTAAGAACATATGCCATCTAAACACATACCGAAAAGAATATATATATAGCTATATAGATATATACACATGTGTGTGTGTGTGTGTGTGTGTGTGTGTGTGTGTGTGTATCCAACTCAGCTCAACCAAAGCCTATAGCTAAATAAATGGAAGCAGGACAGTCATATAGAAAATAACAGATATAGCCTTTAACTCCAGTAAGTACTACTTCATCTGTTAATCCTTGGTTCAGAACGAAATAGGTAAGAATCTCCTCAAAACAGAATCACATGCACATACGTGCACATAATTTACCACAGGAGCTCCCAGACCTTCACATCCCATCAATGTAGCAAGCAAATTCAATAATATTATTCAAATCCAACTAAAGCATTTCAGCAAATATTAAATATTCAACTCACTTTGGAGAAAGGATTGGGAATCTTATATTAAAGAAATAGCAGATTCATCTAAGTGGATTTGAGCTGTTAATTTCCATGGTTTTTAATTTCTTTAAACAACTGGGATTGTCTGCTTCTCATCGGGGAGGACTTGTGTTTGAAAGGGCCAGTTAAATACCACTCTGTCCTTGGGTCTCTGTGGGAAGTCCATTCTAGCTTCAGTTAATTGATATCGAACCAGCTTTGTCTTTCCTTAGATTTTCTGTAATACACCACATGCCAATTAATCAAATTACAGAGATCAGTACAGGGGAGGAAATTCACTGAAACTGTGTATTACAAAAAAGAGACTTCCCTCTTTCCCTGCTGCTATCTTATCTCCTTACCCTGTAATGAGACTTTATGCCAGTGGAGTAAGAGGAAGAGATCTGAAATAGGCTGAATAGTAAGACACTGTAGCTGAGAAACAATGACTGGCAGACAGCTGAAGCAAACATTGCTTGTAAGGGTATTGTCCCAGATGAAGTGCCCGCCTTCCACTGGACACACTCTTCTGGGTTCAGTCTAAGCTTCTTCAGAGAATAATTATACTTCATTGAAAATGACATTCATTTCCAAACCCACATGATCTGCCCAAATCTCCCACCATGTATAGCTCAATTGGGATAGTCAGATAACTGGCTAAGTAACCCAAAGATATGTTCCTGACATGCCAGCGTCAGCAAAACTTCTCAGGAAGGAAGGGTCACCAAACATTACTCCATGGGTTTTCCAGGGCATGGGCTGAGGTTCTCCTTCATGACTGATGAGCGCAGCACCACCAGAAGTTCCTGAACCCCAGCACTCATCAGGAATAAAGAAGATACAAATGACTATTTCAGATTAACAAAAGCATCAGAAATAAGAAGGAACAAACAGATACCTGAGAAATATTGACAATATTCAGGCAGCTCTGTGTGTGATCAACACAGAAGAAGCAAACACTAATTTTTAGGGTGAGGGCAAGGATAAGGGTAGCCACCAGGTGTTAAGTGCCTTCCAACCATCAGCTAGCCTTCCAGACATTGTCTCTACCTCTATTTATTATCCTCAACTGAAGGAAATTGAAGTTTAGAGTAGTTAATCAAATGAGAAAGCTCATCGGAGAGTGAACTGAAGAGCTAGGATCTAATGTCATTTTAATCAGCTCAAAACCTGGTGCTTTTTCTAAAATAAAATCACCAAGAGGGACTAAGGACAAAGAGTTTGCCTTGCAAGAATGAGACCAGGAGGTCTGTTCCCAGAACCTAAGTAAAAAGTCAGGTGTGATGACATAGGCTTGTAATCCCAATATGGGAGATATGGAGAAAGAAGGCTCCCTAGGACTTGCTGGCCAGTGAGTCTAGCCAAAACAGTGATTCTGTCTCAAAACACAAGGTGAAGCAAACGAGGGTAAGACCCTATTGCTGCAGACAACACCTACACAACTCACTGAAGGTGGAGAAATTGATATAGTGCTTACCTAGAGCGTCTACCTCTATTCAATAGTGTCCCTGGTACTAAAAGATACTCACATATCATCAAAGAAGAAACGTAAAAAACCCAACATCAAACCTGTGGGGACCATGGAACTGTGGGGCCCTGGGTTGTGCAGAGCAGACAAAGAGCAAGAGTGAGGTCCAGGCATGTCCAAACCCTGTTTGCTTTGTCTCAATCTGCTTTGTTTTTATTTTATCTTATTTATATTTTTCAATCCGTATGTGCATTCTAATGAAAGAAAGATAGGGTGTAGATTTGGGTGGGTGGGGAATTGGTAAGGACCTGGGAGTAGTTGGGAGGGGAGAAATATAATCAGAACATATTATATGAAAAAAATATTTTCAATAAAACAGATTATACAAACAAAACAAAAAAGAACGAGGTGAAGAGATCCTGAAGATTGACAGCTGAGCTCCTCTGGCTTCTGTTGCTCTAGAGAACACTACTACTAACCATGACTAACAGACAAATTCCTAACCTTAGAAATACATTTGGAAAGCTGGAATCCCCACAATTCTTCTGAAAGAAAGTAGCAGCAGATCATTGATGATGCCCTGTGTCAGCTGATGGAGCCTCTCAATAATAAATCAGCATTAGTACAGATGATTCATTGTAAATTAATTTGTTGCAGACTGCTTGATAAATCCTGTAGTATATATGAATATACAATAAAATCAATATCTAACTATCTGGTTTTAAAATGATATTTTGGGCACCAGAGTTCAAATAATCAGTTGTAGCACTACTGCCAAAGCAGAGAGATGCATATTCCACATCAGAAAACCCCACTGAAGTGAAAGAATACATCCTGAGAGAGGAAAGAAGCAAGGAAACTTACTCAGTGGGCTTTAAACTTATCAGGGAGTCAATGACCTTAAAAATTTGAAAATTTGGAAGCATCAACTAGAAGAATAGAAAAACATTTTCCATTAAAATTTATCTTCTCACTCAGAATCTGTACAGTAAGAATGTTATGCTTTATATTTCTTTGATCCTGGCTCACAAATCCTTAACAACATAAATAGCAAATTATTTAAATCTGAACACTTAACAGGGCTCCAAGGATCAATGTGTACTGAATGTGCTTAACTGTCCATCCAGTGGGATGAAGTGGCACCACTGTCAGGCAGGCTGACAGAGAAAGCCTCTCACCTACCACCTACCAACCTCCCAAGCTAAATATGTGAAATGATGCCAGTCTATCTCTGCTAACAGTATCCAGGTATGTATATGCACCACACAAAGAGATGTGGTCCCCAGCAAAGTGTGAAGTCTACTGTGCAAGAGTGTAAGAACACTGTGAGAGTATTTCTGCCACTTTGACACATCACTCAGGCGAGTGGAAAAGACACTGTTATTGTACTGACATGGTTTTAATAAAACCCAAGGAGGCCTCTTGGCCTTCTACAGCAGCACAGTGTAAATGGCAGCCATTTCCTTAAGAACTAGGAAGAATAAGATTGAAGGATAATCAGCTGTTTCTTCTGATGCCCAGGAACACAGACAAGTGCACACTGTGCAGTACATCTTCTAGCCTACTGTCATTCCACTAGGAAGCGGGACTGAGGAAACCTACACACTAATCGGACCCAGAAACTTTAAATTAGTGTTCACAACAGATTCATGTGCGTCTCTAGGTGTGACTTTTCCATATCAACCCATTTACTGGAAGAATGATACCCTGTCTCCCACACGTCACTCAACATTAAGGAAAAAGGAGCACCCCCACTTTGCCAGGTATTGCTTTCCTGCTCCGCCATCATCGATAATCCTCCTTTGTCTGCTCCCTGAGAACCTGGTCGGCCATTGAAACATTTTTTTTTTTTTTCTGCCAGCTGACACAGTCAATAGAAACAGCTGGAGAGACATCAGAAAAAACAGATTTTTTTTTTTTTTTTTTTTTTGGTTTTTTGAGACAAGGTTTCTCTGTGTAGCCCTGGCTGTCCTGGAACTCACTCTGTAGACCAGGCTGGCCACAAACTCAGAAATCCGCCTGCCTCTGCCTCCCATGTGCTGGGATTAAAGGCGTGCGCCACCACTGCCTGGCAAATAGATTTTTTTAAATTACTATTTCTTATATTCCGACCACTGTTTCTCCTCCCTCTTCTCCTCATTCCTTCCTCCACCTCCCCTCTGCCAGACCTACACCCATTCCTCCTCTATTTCT
Source organism: Arvicanthis niloticus (assembly GCF_011762505.2). Classification (NCBI taxonomy): domain Eukaryota; kingdom Metazoa; phylum Chordata; class Mammalia; order Rodentia; family Muridae; genus Arvicanthis; species Arvicanthis niloticus. Next base: position 19,876 of record NW_023046002.1, on the reverse strand, counting down.
CTTCAGAAATGGGCAGACCTCCCACGGATATCAACTAAACATGGCATATCACGTTTCAGAAAGACTAGGCATCTCTCCTCCTATTAAAGCTGGACAGGACAACCCACTATGAAGAAAAGAGTCCCAAAGGTAGGCAAGAGTTAGAGACTGGCCCTGTTATGACTGTCTCACATGCAGACCAAGCTACACAACTGTAACACTTATGCAAACAGCCTAGACCAGACCCATGCAGGCTCCCTGGTTGTCAGTTCAGTCTCTGGGCCCCTATGAGGCCAGGTGAGCTGATTCTGCAGGGGTTTCTTGTGGAAGTTCCCTAGGCAATTCCTCCAGTCACTCTGTGTCATTTGCATCAGTACTTTTTGCAGGCAATGCTCCCAAGAAAGCCTTTGCTAACAGGGATATTTTTATCAAATCCTTAATTGTATTCCTTCCCTGATGAATCTGTTTCATGTTTTGTGGTGTGGTTTTGTCCTTATGGTTAGGTCCTTCTACCCTTGCTCCTCTGGAAGGAGAAATAACTCTAAGAATGTCTGGCTGGAAAAGCAAACACATGAACCACCATGTATTTAAATGTGGTAGCTATCTTTTGCAGTTCAATTTGGCAGTCTGGAGTGAAGGACACCCAAAAACTACAGGTACTACCTGCCTCTCTCATCAGGATTCTAGTCAGCAGAAGGGTCACAAAGAAGATAGTCTGGCACCCTCAAGAAACCTATTAATCTGGGTGGACACCAGGAATAAACAAAGGGATTTTTCAAAAAAGTAAGTTGCACAATGCAACAGTGAGTGTCATGAGTTTATATACAAAAGGCTGCATGAATCTCAAGCTAAGGGGCTACAAAGTCTATCTTGCTGCAATCAAAACTGCATTATCTGAAAAAGCCCTATGCCACAGAAAAAGACTGCTTAAATCAAATATGCTTCTAAATCCATCTGTATCTTCCAATAAAGGGGTATTACCCAAATCGCATGAGATATGGATTTCTGTGACCAGTAATTTCACTTTCAGAGAAAACTCTAAGTACACATCTGGGTAAACATATGAAAAATTAAAGACAAACTGGTTCTAGTAAGTGTGCCTTTGACAAGAGTCCTGCCTCAAAGATTTTTTTAAAAAAGAGATTAGAAAAATGTGGTCACTGTAATCTATCAAGGCGAAATTAAAATGCCCTCAATAAAACTCCTCCACATGAGGCTATTAAGGAAACCCAATAACCACACCGTAGAAAATAAATAACCATCATTCACTGAAAGACAGAAAAGTAATTTGGGGCTGAAAGCAGAAATAAAGAGAGTACCGTTGTCTCACAGAAAGTGCTGCAATGGGGACGCTCAGAGAGAGAAGCCCAATGGGAGGTTCTAATGAACCATCTGGAACCAAGGCAAAGAGTTATCAAAGGAGGCAAAGAGAAACAGTCTAATAATGGTTGACAGTGACTTCCTACAGGAAATCAGAGAACGGTTTATATGAAGCATATGTAGTCCACTAGGCTTCAAATGAACGGTACTCACTCCACTTGAAAACATGACAGCACAGTGGAACAGCCAAAAAAAGAACACCCTCTACACTGACCTATAGAAATGGTTAATGACCATAACCACTTTTTAAAAGGTGATAAGTGGTATATGAACTTAACACAGACATACTGATTGTCATTTCAATAAATGTGTTCTGATTAAAATTACATCGAAGCTTTCGTAAGATACCTTCACATATCCTTTCTATGAAAAGATTCTTAGTTTCAACATCAATATTCATGAGTTATGCACTTACGTTAAAATATTTATTGCTAATTCATGAATTGTATCTTCATCTATTAAGACCTAAATTTTTATACTTTACAGAAGAAAAAAATTCAAATACATTCTAAGGACTAACGTAAGCAAATGTTTATAAATAAATAAACAACACTTTGTCAGGTGCAGGCATGGATTTAAAATACTATTTCTTGTTGGGAGCCGACTTTTAGTAGAAAGCGGCTAGATTATCTTTGCAGCCATCTGGAACCATATACCCTGATAAGAGATTTGGTTTTCAATGGCCTACAACAGCTGAAGCACACTCCGATATCCCACATATTTTGTTTTGCTGTTTACTGCCCCCAGCTACAAGGCGCACGTGGTAGCCACACCTGCAAGGCATGCGGTTCACGTGCTGTCCACGTGCTATCCAGGCCATATATGCCTGTAAGACGCACGTGGTATCCAAGCCTGCAAGGCACACAGTGCACGTGCTATCCATGCTATAGACGCCTGTAAGGTTTATGTCATATCAACACCTGCAAGGCACGTGGTATCCACACGCCTACAAGGCACGTGGCAAAAGCGTATAAATACCTCAGAATTCCCTTCAATAAAAGAGACTTGGTATAAGAGAAGAGATTTGATAAAAGAGACTAGAGACTTGATCACACCCTGTCCTGTCTCCATTCTTCGCGTCGCCTGCCCCAAGAGCCCCACTCTCTCTCTTGACCAGAGCACTTAGCCCCAAAAGCCTTGAGGCAGAAAAGGTTCACAACAATTTCTGACACTTCATAAAAGAAAGTAACCCAACCCTCAAGACAGTATCAAAGACAACTTTATAAAACTTGCTACACTGCTACTGTGGTTTCAGTATCCTGTAAGAGCAATAATACCTTGGACTAAGCAGAAAGATGAGAAATAAAAAGATGCACACATTATTGGATACAGTAATTTTAAATTGTGCACTTAATGTGAGTTTTTAAACTAATTGAGTCAGAGTAGAAAGTCTCATCAAAAGAGATAAAACTTAGAAGTAATGACTGCATGTGTGCATGTATAGACAGAAACCTGCATACACCTGCCATGGATGCAAGACACACTTAGGAAGTGCAGACTGGGCACCCTTAAATGATACACAAACTGTAGGGCATCAGTCTCTTCCACAGCTCATCACCACAGACCATCAGTGCAGGCAACTGGTAACCCTGGCTGGATAGAGCAGCTTCAAGTACACCTGGAAACAGGACAGTTTTAAGCACTGCTCAATGTATATTTTTTATAATTACATTTTCAATTAATATTTTAACCAAACTACATTGACATGGGATTTATAGGACAGACTCTCCAGTTGGTCTATCTAATATACGAAATTTGCCATTCTTTACAAAATAGTTTTAAATCTACAGAATAGTGGTTCTCACTTTTTTGTTGTTGTTGTTTTGTTTTGGTTTGGTTTTTTATCTCTGAATCCCCCTAATATCCTAGGAATCATAATCTTCTGTCCAATGTGTAAAGACTACAATGCTTATCTATGCCATTCACCCCTCCTCCTGATTGGTTGTTACTACCCTGATGATTGTTTTGGGTTTAGTGTGTCCATAAAACTTCTTTCACACATTCATCACATAGTTATTTAATTTGAAAGATGTGTCTGTATACAATAAGGCAAAGAATACAAAGGTTTGTACCAGCATGAAGTGCTGGGCATACTATGAATAGCTATAAAGAGACAGCAGTTTAGTACAGCTCCAATTGTGAGATCACCGAGGACATATGTATGTAGTTTATTTTACAAATAAGGCCCATTTTATTTATGATTTCCCCTTGTTGTTAATTTAAGTCTTTAACTTTTAACAAAAAAAGGTCAAGCAAAACATAAAATTGCTACTTTCATAGAAAATGACCAAAGTGCTCTGAGGAGTGGTAGGAACTGTACTTGCTTACAGAAGGCTGAGAATCTTCTGAGTTCACTCAACATTGGCAATCACCAAGATTATTAAATATACTGATCTGCTTTTCTATTTACACATGTCCTAATCAAGCTGGCCCTTACTCACTGATCAATGATGTACGATGTTCTTCTATCAAGAGTTCTTGATCTTACTCACTGATCAATGATGGACGATGTTCTTCTATCAAGAGTTCTTGATGGTGTTCACCCTTAATTCTGATTTGTAAAGCATAGTAAACTTGAAAGAATGTAAATGTACCATGTTTAAAGAAGGAAAGCCCTGAGTGTGCTTACCACTCACACTTGCTTGTAGAAAGAACATTAGCCCTAGAAACTCTGGAAAACCCTTGCACCAAAATCTGATCACATTGGCTCATTCTTCAGATGGAAAATAATTTTTTTGTTGTTTACTACTGTCTCATTTCGCTTTGCAACTTCTCACCATATACCTGACCCCTTATAGAATCCATTGGATAAGTATGCTCACTTTTCAACTTTACACAAATGTAACCATACTACTGAAGCTTCCAAAGCTTTATTTTACTTGCAGCTAAATACTGATTCTCCTATTCATTATGTGTATAGAGTTGTATTCATTACACTTCTAGAGTTGTGTTCACTTCTACAGGTCTATGATCCTGCACACAACCAAAAAATACAGCCCAATTTAGTTCATTGTTACCGTTCTTGGTTGAAAATGGGATTATTCTAGTTTTCAACTACTTCTAATACTTTTATAAAAAAAATTAATTTAGTGTCTATTTCCTGGTTGAGGAGACTCACTCAAGAACATGAACAGGAGAGTAGGTGATCAGTGCAGGCTTTTACACTTTCACACTTACAGATGCATGGCCCACAGTTACTTGTACTCAGTGTCGTGCGCATTTCCAGAAAGGAAACATTTCCCAGTGCTGAAATATTTTAATATGAGCAACAAATTTTTAAATGAATGCAGGAATCTCACCCAAACAGGCCTTATCTTTGTCTCTCTTCAATCAAGTATGTCCTTAAGTGGCAAAATATGGAAGCTTTTATCACAAGTTTCAATCACACACAACATTTTATCACAAGTTGTAATCACCTTTACCACTTTTTCATCAAAGCACCTCACAATTTGGCCATTATATTCCACCAAGGGGGAAACGACTTCCTAGACTTTCTTCCACAGTGTTTAAAGACTTTCATTTCACATAGGATTAAGTCATCAGGAATGAATTATGAATCCACAGAAAGACTAAGAAATTTTCTCAAAGATAACTGTCTCAGAACAATTAAGAGAAAATTTATTATCTTCCCATTTTGCAATTGCATTCCTATTTGATAGGATTATATATGCAAGTACAAGTATTTCAAAATTCTGCATTTTACTAACTTTCTGCCACTGCTAAATCATCTTTACAACCATAAATTGTATGTCTTAACATGTAGTAATGCAAGCCCTTTATACTTAACTCTGAAACTTGAATTTCATGACCAGTCATTCTGGTTTTCCAATACCAGGAAACACTATCAGATTTAAATCATCATTATGCTGACACTGTTTTCTTACTTCTAAAAATACATATATATGGCATATCCATCTTTTCTCCCTTTATCATATAATTAATGACCTTGGATCACTTTATCCATAACTATCTTGAGTATCCAGAATTTATATGCAGGACTTCAAGGTTCTAATTGTTTCTGTGCATGGAATCTTTATGGGGTTACCTCTACCATTTTGTTATTGCTTATGAGAAGAAATGTAATGTTTCTACATTTTCTTTGTACTCAATACCCTTGCTGAATTATCTTTCCACTCCAAATAAATCTGGATATCCTATTAAATTTTTGATGTGTATAATTTTATCATATGCAAAGAAAATAGCTTTAGTTTGTTTCCCAGTGTTTCTATCTTGTTTTCTCTACAATATCTCTCTCTCTCTCTCTCTCTCTCTCTCTCTCTCTCTCTCTCTCTCTCTCTCTCTCTCTCTCTTTCTCTCTGTCTCTCTCTTCTTTGAATATATGTATGGGTGGATCTGTGTACGGGTATGTGCATTCAAGTACAAATGCCCAAGGAGGCTAGAAGCATTGGGTCCCAGGAGGTGGAGTTACAGGGGTTGTAAGCTGCCTCACATGGCAGACAGGAACGGAACACAGGTCCTCTGTAAGAACAGTTCCCACTCTAACCACTGAAGCACGCTCCAGCCTTCAGGTTCTCTTTCTTTCTAAGTTCTTGGTGGTACTGAGGAATCAACCAGGGCTTGAGGTCCCTGTTTTACTGTATGAGGGAAAATTCCTACTTCACTAATGAGCAGAATCAGGGAAGCAGGTGACTCTGAATGGTGGACAATTTTGATAGAAACATGGATAATGATTCATCATTAGTCATGAGGAATGCTGTGAGTGCCTGACAGATATCGTTTGCAAGGTTCAGGAAGTTCCTTTCTATTCTTAGTTTGCTTAACTTTTTAGCATGTGTCATTAATGTCATTAAATGTATTTTTAATGCTATCAGATAATTAAATGTCAAATTATTTTCTACAACTATTAAGATAGTCACATGCTTTGTTCTCTTTTATGACTTAATACAATAGAACAAAATGTATGTAAACAGAAATGGAATAGGACACAATATTGAAATAAAATTGTAACTGCTTCATTTAATAAATATTTGCCTGCTCATTAAAACAGAAGGACTGTTACCCAAGAAGGTGAAATGTCCAAAGTTTCCTTTTCATTTAGCATGAATATAAACAGGTATAACTTCATAAAATTAGTCTGATGAATGTCAAGGTTTCTCTTCTATGAAACAAACTACATAAGTCTTTTAAAGTTAGGTAAGAACTTATGTGCCAAGTCACAGGGAAAATGGGAAAGCTATTAATTCCAGATTTGATGTCTTTCAGATTTCTATTGTGTGTCATTATATTCTTTTCTTTAGTGTATCCTGCCTTTAAAAAAAAATTGGTATCCTTCTGGTCTGGGCCTGGGCATAGAGGGGATCCCGGGCAGCAGCTCTGCCCCCAATCTCACAAAACCCAGAGGAAGCAGGGCTCCTAGAAGCTCTAACCCAGGCAGTATCTTAGGTAAGAGGAAAGCAACACCCACCCCAAACAAGGAGTAACTGGGACCCACTGGGACCCAAAAATTTACTCCTGGTCCTGAGCACTGGTTCCTTCCTGTGTGCACCTGAGCACTAAGCAGATTTTGGGCCCCAACTCTAACCCCAGTAATGACACCCACCCCACACAATTCTGATACAACCAAGATAATAGGAAGGACAGGTTCCAGTGAGGGACAGGGCAGGTAGCACTAAGGAGATCCAGATGGCAAAAGGCAAGCTCAAGAACATAAGCATCAGCAACCCAGGGTACTTGGCATCATTAGAACCTTGTTCTCCCAGACAAGAAAGTCCTGAATTCCTCATATCACTAGGAAAGCAAGATTCAGATTTAAAATCACTTCTAATGATGATGACAGAGGACTTTAAGAAGGACATAAATAACACTCTCAAAGAGTTTGAAGAGAACACAGGTAAACAGGTAGAAGCTCTTAAAGAGGAAACACACAAATCCCTTAAAGAATTACAAGAGAACACAACCAAACAGGTGAAGGAATTGAACAAAACCATCCAGAACATAAAAATGGAAGTAGAAACAATCAAGAAATCACAAAGGGAGACTACGCTGGAGATAGAAAACCTAGGAAAGAAATCAGGAGTCATAGACGCAAACATCACCAACAGAATACAAGAGATAGGAGAGAGAATCTCAGGTGCAGAAGATACAATAGAAAATATTGACACAACTCTCAAAGAAAATGCAAAATGCAAAAAGTTCTTAACACAAAACATCCAGGAAATCCAGGATACAATGAGAAGACCAACCTAAGGATAATAGGTATAGATGAGAGTGAAGATTCCCAACTTAAAGGGCCAATAAATATCTTCAACAAAATTATAGAGGAAAACTTCCCTAATCTAAAGAACGAGATGCCCATAAACATACAAGAAGCCTATAGAACTCCAAATAGACTAGACCAGAAAAGAAATACCTCCCGTCACATAATAATCAAAACAGCAAGTGCACAAAACAAAGAAAGAATATTAAATGCAGTAAGGGAGAAGGGCCAAGTAACATATAAAGGCAGACCTATCAGAATTACACCAGACTTATCACCAGATACTATAAAAACGAGAAGATGCTGAACAGATGCCATACAGACCCTAAGAGAACACAAATGCCAGCCCAGGCTACTATACCCAGAAAAACTCTCAATTACCATAGATGAAGAAACCAAGATATTCCACGACAAAAAATTTACACAATATCTTTCCACAAACCCAGCACTATAAAGGATAATAGCGGGAAAGTTCCAATACAAGGAGGGAAATTATATCCTAGAAAGAGCAAGAAAGTAACCCTCTTCCGACAAATCTAAAAGATAGCCACACAAAAATAATTCCACCTCTAATAACAAAAATAACAGAAAGCAACAATCACTGTTCCTTAATATCTCTTAACATAAATAGACTCGATTCCCCAATAAAAAGACATAGGCTAACGGATTGGATATGTAAACAGGACCCAGCATTTTGCTGCATACAGGAAACCCACCTCAGTGACAAAGACAGACTCTACCTTAGAGTAAAAGGTTGGAAAACAATTTTTCAAGCAAATGGTCCTAAGAAACAAGCTGGAGAAGCCACTCTAAAATCTCTAGCCTGAGAACAAAAAGGGGGAGACTCATGGCTCCACCTGTATAGGTAGTTGATGGTGGTCTTGACTGGCATAAGTGGAAGTGGATGGCCTTGGTGCCTGAAACTTTGGATTCCCTAGTGTTGGGAAATTCAAGAGCAGGGAGGCAGGAATGGGAGGATGGTAGGAGCACATCCTCATAGTAATAGGAGGAGGGGGGATGGAGTAAGGGGGTTTTTTTTTGGGGGGGGGGAATGGGAGAGGAGATAACATTGAAAGGTAAATAAATAAAATATCCAGTTTTTTAAAAAAAAGCAGATAATGGGTCTGGCAATTGTAGTTGAGCAGTCAAGAATTTTTGTCAACAATTTATTAGGGGGATTTCGAATAATCCTCAAAGACAAGGAAAGGTATTGTGAAAGAGGCCCATGGAACTTTAAAAAGATTGGTAAGACACACTGTTGCTGAGACAAAGAATGATGCCAACCTGTGAGCTTGCTGAGTGCCCTGACAAGGGTGACTGGGGAGCTGTATTGGACATATATTCCTGATCCACCTTTGCTTGACTATAACCCAGATGGCACAAGCTGCCTTGCCTCAAGTTTTTAGACCTTGTGCGATAGAGAATCAAAAAATGAAATTATAATGTCTCTTGTATTCTTCTTAAAGGTGACCAGCTATTAGGACTCAATCATGTACTGGTCTAGAAATCAATTCAATATGGGAAATAACAGTCTACTTTTGGAAGACTGGATCTAGACTTTGTCAGGAACATATTTGGAAGCTAGCTGTAGCTCGCTATGATGTTAAGATAGCAAGAGATAACGTTGGGACCGGATCTGGATTTCAAACAAGGGTTGGTGCATGTTTTAAGGCTCTTCTAATTGTTAAGCTAAAATTGGTTTTATCTCTTCTATAGCATTTATTGTAAGATGCATTGACTATATAATTTCCAATTATGTTAGTGTGTTGAAACCTGGCATGTCTGTTATGGGGGTCTATCAACCATAATTCAAAACCTACCCTCGTACACCCACCTTAAAATGCCAAAGCCACTATTATTATGAACCAAATCCCAAGCCCTGTATTTATCCTACTGGTACTACAATATGTATTTCTAAAATAAAGACTTTATTAAAAAAAGTTTCTATTCCTATCACGTTTTACAAATAAAGAAAAGAAACATATTATCTTCAGGTGTTTAGTTAGTATTCCAATTTCCAACCACCTTAAACATTTTTTTCTTTTTTCCCTAAAAATGTTTTTTCTTGGTAAGATCTGCTCATTAAGGTCAGACGAGCCACTTCTACCCCAATCCTTAAGTTCCATTCCTAAAAGTTTGCTTTGCTTGCAATTTGATTGAACTAATTCATTCTATTGAGTGGTACTTCCTAACAACACACACACACACACAAAAGGATAACCTCAGATTTCTAATAGCTTATAAAGGAACCCATGGGTCTACTACACAGAGAACCACAAACACAGAAGCCATAGGAAGTATTTAAGAACATGTGAACCCCTCTACACTCTGTCCACTTACAGAATTCTGGAAGTCCTCAAGTGCTAGAGAATGAGGAGTACTGTAGTGCTGGGGAAAGGAGGAGATCTTCCTAAAGAGCTGCTCAGAGAGCAAACTTTCTGTACTAAATCTGACATGGCATACTACTAAGACAGTAAGATTGTTAAGATTGAGTGTCAGTAATTACCATCATCAGAAGGAGGGATTCAAGGGCTTGGGAGGTAGCCGAGACTAGAAAGTGCTTGTCATGCAAGTCTAAGGAACTGAGTTCAATCTAGGCCGAGAGCTCACCAATTAAGCTAGGCTGGATAAACACTGAGCCCCAGGGATCCTCCCTACTGTTCTTCACCAGCAGTGAGATCTCAAGTGCACAACCATATCTAGGGTTTGTGGAAAGCTAGTGTGGCTAGTGGGGACTGAACTTCCAGCTGTCACGAGTAGGTTCCTATACAGGGACACTCTGAGGAGAGCCCTGCCACCTAGTTATGGCTAGATTTTGTACGCGTTTACTTTTGTGGTTTTATTTATTTATTTATTTATTTATAACTTTTTATTGATTCTTCGTGAATCTGACATCATGCACCCCAATTACATTCATCTTGTCCCTTCATACCCACCCTCTGCCCTTGCAAGCTCCCCTCCAAAAGAAAATTTGATAGAAAAAAAAGTTATGGAAGAAGCTGTAGTATGTCACTGTGTATCAGACAGAATACCCTTTTGTCCACATAGCTCTATTTGTAAATGTTCACTGCAATAAGTAGTTGGTTTGTTTCTAGGATACTGGCTTCTGCTATACTATCAATGCTGGAACCTCACTGGGACTCCTCTCAGAAAGCCTGTTGTTGTTCTGTGTCATTGAGATTCTACAGTTTTCGACCTGCATGACTGGCTCCAGCAGTTCATAGATGAGATAGATGTTGCAGTGGACTAGCTCAAATCACTGGATCTAGGCTTGGGTGGTATGTGAATTGTTCAGCCTAGCAGCTCTCCTGTGTACACACCACCAGGGTTAGTTCTCCAGCACTCCCCAGGCTAGCTCCTCTAAAGCTGCTGCCAGCAAGGGGAGGGGCCAGCTCTCCCACTCTCTTGCCTTTGGGGTCAGTTCACCTGCACCTTCCCCATCAGAGCTCTACTCTGTTGCTCAGGTGAAGTGCAAGGCCCATTTTCAACTGAGTACTAGAACTGGCAAAGGAGTAGGGCCAGCTCTCCAGCTCTCAGGAGCTCCTAAGCCAGCCTTCCTGCCTGCTGCAGGTGGCAAGGGGAGAGATGGGAAGAGCATCTGTCCCTTGCTCATGCCACCCCGTGGCAGTAGAGTGGTAGGACCAGCTCATCTGTGTCCCTGCTACCAATGCAAGGTCTATTTGCTGCCCGGGCAAGGTGCAAGGCTGCTCTCAAAAATGCTGGAGCTGCTGTTTTGCTGTTCCAATGGTTCAGTTCTTCTGCAAAGACTTGGGATATTCAGAACTGTAGATCAATCTACCTTCCATTATTTTGTCTAAAACACTTTGGCATAATTCTAGTATTTTAAAATAAATACTAAATGCATTAATTTGTATACATCTTGTAAATACAAACAACAAAGAAAATGCTTAAATATAAATTAAGCTCGTTGATCAATTTTCTGACTTCTATACCTTTATTCATTTTGTCTAAATAATCCATGTCTCTGACATTATCATTTAACATCTTTGACCATAATCACAAATTTGTCAAACTCAACTGTTAAGTCATCAACGTTGCATTATATATCAAGATTATATAACGCAGTGGGCAGATGAGAGTCCATATTTCAGAAGGCTTCTTAGATTGTCTATTTGGGGCTTTAGCCACATTTATCTTTTTTTTTTTTCTTTAAATTCTGCTTCTAATGTTAATACTGATGAATCGGACACCTTGCTGAAGCACTTACTGGACAAATCTTCTTGTCCTTCATGCCACCCTCTGCCATGCTGTGATTTCAGAGTCTCTGACTATTTCACGTGATCATGCATTTCTGTACCTGTATGCTTAGCCAACACTAGTGTGTGAATAGTCATACGTAAGAACAGATATTAATCTCATAATCTGGGCTTTCTTTCTTTTCATTCTGATGTCTATTGAACTTTGATCTTTTTATACATTACTCCTTTTTCCATATTATTCTTTTCTTCCTCCATCCATTCTGAAGCCATAGATTAAATCCCCAAGTTTGCTTCAACAAAGAGTAACCTACTCAGTGCTTCTTTCTAGCCTTTCTCTGAATCAGAGCTTCAGCCAACTACCTGCTAATTACGCCCCAAAAATTGTTGCAGATGCTGCTTTATTTACCCTTTTTCAAGTAACAAAGGGTGTTTTATTCAATTACTGCTCAATTAAGACACTGTTGTTCATGCATTCATTTCCACTATGACCAATATTTCTCTCTCTGCATTTTCTTCTTGAGACAGGGCCTCACTATGTAGCCTAGGCTAGCCTCCAACCTGAACTCTTTGTTCCTTGGTCTCCAGGTTTTGCTGGCACATGCACCATACTCAGCATCAGTGTTTCTTTTACTCTATGATTTTAATAAATTGTCTTGCACATGTAATAATGAATACAAAGATTATGAAATAGCAAAAAATAAAACAATATATTGTTTTAAGTACATATGTACACACATCTAAAAGAAAAATGTTAAAGTCTTATTTGTGGTGAAATAAACAAAAGGAATACACTTGATTTGTGTTACGAGTAGAGAAGATTTAGAATCAACACTTGATTAGAAGACAGGAATTCAGAAACGACCTTTCTGCAGTGCTCACGATTACTATGCTAAGCTTACCTTGAATCATAAACAGGAGTCACCGACAAGAACAGAAATCAGCAGAACACAGTAGGTGAAGTACTGGAGTTAGGAGACCTGTTTCCAGCTGAGTTCTACCCTGACTGGCTGTTCAATCCTGAGACAGTAGCTAGGCCTTTCCAGATCTCAAAACCTCTGTGCTGAAGTGAGATAACCTATTCTACAAGTTTTTATTAAGAAGAATAAATGAAGCATTGAAAAAGAAGCACCTTGCAACATGAAAAATAGGTACTTACATATGTCTGTAGGTGCATAATTTATTAAACAATGAATCAGAAATCAGTCATGGTCTCAGACTGGATGAGATACACATGGTGCGTGGAAAGCTGAAGTGCACTACAACAAATATAAACCAAGGCAGGATTCCTCCATGTGTACTTTTTATTGCTAATTTCCTATTGTAGCCTCAATTTTTCCCATCGAAATGTCACTGTGAGTCTCTCAGCCATCACTGCCTCCCCTCTACCATGACACGCAGGCTCGCACATTAGTGTGTTCTTCATTGCTGTAATCCCTGGGCAATGCTATGCCCTGGACATACAACACGCTGTCACCACTGTTCCTGTCTCTGGCTGGTCTCTTTCAGTTCCTATCAGTCCCCCATTTCTCTATCCTTGCTAACATCTACCTTGGAACATAATGAGCAGCCCAAGTGCTAGGAATGTTCCACTGTACTCCCCAGATGCAGCTCTGAACCAGTTTTGAGAAAGGCTGACCCATGTAACAATGTCAAAGATGTATTCTCAAGCAGATAGAAGGAAAAGGAAAGGGTAGTGCCCTTCAGTTGTTTCCTGCTAAATAACTTATCTACTAGAATAAAAAATATTTATCTTAGTCTAAGCACCCTATGCTGTTATTTTCACATTAAGGGCCCATTATGCTGTGTTTGCAATTTGGTGTTTTGTAACCATAGTAACTCTCCTTTCCAGTGAACAATGTTTGGAAGGAGTTGCTACAGACATACAAGAGATACCTGAACTTACTAAAATTCTGTCTGTTTTTTACAATAAAAGATGGAAACAGTCTCTAACATATCAGAAAGAAAGAAAGAAAAGTATTGCTACCATTTTAATTATTTTTTCTTTCTTTTTTTATTTTAATACTGGGTATCACTACATAGCCCAGGATAGCCCTGAACTTGCAGCCTTATTTCTGCCTCTGCCTCTCAAGTGCTGAGGTACAAGGCTGAGCTACCATGCTCAGTATAGTTATTTTTTAGTAAGTGGATTCAAGCTTGGGGGAGCTTTCATACTCTGCAGAGAAAAGTAAATATGTAGCTAGTATACTAGGATAGCATCAAACAGATGTATGAAGTTGAAAACTTCTGAAGGATGGCCTAAACATCAGACTTCCACTCAAAAGGGCAATATGCATCCAAACCCAATTAACGATAACAAGTAAGACACCTCCCACCTCAATGCCAGGCAAGGGGGAAAGAGCTTAGAACAAGAGCTCAGCTGATGATCCAACCCAGTGAACTGCTAGTCACCCTCAGCCCAGGAGCTCATCACTTTCCAGCTGCAGGAGGTCAGCACTACGTTCCACAACACAAACGAGATATCCAGAGCACAGGTTTCAGAATTCTGCCTTCACTTAGCCTGGATTAAGCCTGAATTCAAACCATTATCCATCTATAAGCAATAAGCCAGTGTAAAGCAGGTCAGTAATGTGAAAAGGAGACAAGAAAAGACACATAAAAAAGAAAACCTTGTTTTAAAGTCTACAATTTGCAGTAGTGTGAACCACAAATAACTCACATACATTGTGGCCTGGGAGGCCAATGTACACACAGACATCACGACCAGTCTCTAAAGGAAATGAAGACCGAGGACAACGCTCCTTGTTGTGCTGAGCATCAATCTTTAGTTACACAACACAAATGTCCTTCAACAACAAGACACATCTAAAAACTCACCTCATGCTTGGAGAAGAGCCGGACACCCTCCAGCTGGTGGAAAACTGGGTAGTGCTGGGAATCAATCTGGTCACGCCGATACACATCACCTACTACGAGGAAGGCATTAAGTCCCGCATGCAGCAAGTCCCACTGATGTGCTGATGTGTGTGCTCTCAGCATGTGTACCCGATTCAAGTAATAGTTGTCCCCCTTCTTCCTGCTGGGGTGGTCAGCTGGGATTAGCAGGCTATCAAAGTTCTGCCAGGCGGTGACCACTGGAGGAAGCTGGTCATAGACAGAGAACAGAGGTGTCCTGGAGCGCCCCATATACTGCTGGTAGAAGTGCTCCTTCACCCGCTCCTTGATCAGCCACAGAGGATGGAACTTCTGGTTGTGCAGGTTCCTGCCCACCTTTGAAAGGACCTTCTGGGTAAGGTTAGTGTGGTCATCCTGAGGGTAGGATTTACCAAGCAGCTCCAGCACACTGCCGGGAGCACCTTGGACAGCAAACTGTGATGCAGCTGGCCTTGAGCCCCAGGCCCGATGTTGACGGCATCTGCAGACATGACTGACTCTTCTCACCAGGTAGATATGCTCACGGGCAACTCTGATGAGGGCCGAACAGACCATTCTAGAAGCTTCTCACAGATTCTGAAAAGAGCACACAAGAAAAGCAGCAGTCAAGTTTCATTCTGTAGACAACAAGTGTGTCCTTGTGTTTACTCAACAGGCTCATGAGTTTCCTAGACATATACATTTCTCTGCAATCAACCCCACAGCACAGAACTAACACTTGAGAAAATCTATTGTCAAGCCTGCTGTAATATGAAAATCTATTGTCAAGCCTGCTGTAAATGTTCTCTCCAGAATTCATGTTGAAATTTTCACTGTCATCTAACAGTACTACAAAGTGCAAAGCAATAGGGGCTCTGCATCTAGAATAGAAGACTGAGTTAACTGGAGTGGGAGTGGGCTCGTTGTACAAGGAGCAAACCCTGTTCTCTCACTTTGTCACCTGATGATCCACAAGATGGTCTGGCCTTGCATTACTGCCTTAATATTTGACCTCCAAAGCTGTGAGAAACAAGCTTCTCTTTATTGTAAATTACTCAATGTGTTGAATTAGGTTAAAGCAACAACAACAAAAACCCCAACTCAATGTTGGTGTACACCTTTAAACCCTGCACTCAGGAGCAAAAGCAAGTGAATTTCTGTAAGTTTGAAGCCAGCATGGTGTAGCATAGCAAGCTCCAGGTGGGTCAAGGCTATATAGTAAGACCCTGTCTCAAATTTTAATTAACTAGTTAATTACTTAAAGAATTAAATAATCTTAATTAATTAAAACAAAACATGACTAAGACAAAGCCTTAGTGTTTATTGCTACAAATCAGAATAGTGAAGGTGTTTATTTCCGATCTCTAGGTATTCTTCTCCTGTAATTTAAATTCTTTCCTCTACAGGAAAAAAAAAAAAAAAAAAAAGCCTTCATCATGCTGCTCTGTCAAACTCCTCCTGAAGGAGAACACAATGAATGTGCCAACTTCCTTTATTTTCTCTGCATCCTAACATCTAAAGAATCTCTGAAGGATCACCTAAAAGTTATTCAAATCCAGCTAAGCAGACCTGCAAATAAATAAATAAATAAATAAATAAATAAATAAATAAATATAGCTTCAAAACCTTATAATAGGATCTTAGGAGATGGCTCAGGTAATAATGTGCCCGCCAGGCAGACATGAGATCCCAAGTCTGGATCCCCAATGCCCACAGAGCAATGGTAGGGACACCCACAAGCATCTGTAAGCCAGTGTTGAGTCACAGACTCATGGGTGAGCCAGCATTGCTGAATTGATGAGTTACAAGTTCACTGAAAGACCCTGTCTTAAACAATAACATGGAGAGTGTGAAAGGCCTTGTATCAAAAACAAGGAGAAAGTGTATCTAGTGTGGAGCCCTGACTTCCACATACATCCACACATATGTAAATATGTACCCAAATGTATATATGCACACAAAAACATATACAAATACACACAGATCTTCTGAATAAAATTACTACTTTATATGGTGATTTCATTTAGTGATTTTAAAAATGAAAAGAAACTTAATAAAACTTATACTAAATAACAAACTACACCAAGGGAGGGTAGAAATTGTATTTGTGAATGTAAGTCTTCTCTGCTCTCATTGGTCATGACATTTAATATAAATCCCTTTGCATCACTCTATCAGTAACTGTTTTCATCATAAAGAGAAATTCTCCACAGCAACACATGTACACAATAAGTACAACACAGGACAGAATTAACTGGAAAAAGAACACAAGGCTGACAGAAGACAGAGGACTAACCTGGGGGTACAAAGCACAAAAAGGAGAAAGAAAAAAATGCATATAACTTAGTAAGACAGTAGAATTTAAGAGCCACCTCAGCACTCATGTGGGATAGGTCATTAACTTCTCAGGTAAACTAATAAATTATCCAGAAATAGATGCCCAAACTCTGTGACTGTTAGCAGAAGACTGTGAGCTACTAACATTGTTTATTCCTTATGTCAATAAAAGCATTTTCAACCTCCTCAGGAACCATAGTAACAAAGACCAAAGTTGAAAATTCAGAAATAATTTAAGTTCTTAAACTTAAGATACTAGAATTTTTTGAAGATAGAACTTTCATTTTGAGATAGTTTCAACATACAGCTTGGTTGCCTTTCTTCAGGACTCATAAATCCCACCGTGAGTCTATAACTCCATGGTTCACCTCTGGCTTGTTTGTATACATAAAGCTTCCTAAAACACAGCAAAGGGCATTCTTCAAAGTGACTTCTCCAATAAACACACCCCCAAGAAATGAATAACCTGCGGCATAACCTGATCCTTATGAAAACTGCTTGCACTTCATTTAATTCACTGACAAGTTTTTGTTGTTGTCCTGGGTTTTGTTTGTTTTGTTTGCACTGTCAGTATAATCTCCTTATTTCAAAATATATGTAGACTATACAGACAGAGAAAGCAACAAGCATATAAACATATATATTAAGTATTGACTTTAATCCAAAGGACAAAGGATGCCATCTGAAAGAAGGGCAAAACAATTGGGCAGCTGGCAACTGCAGAAATATTCCTGTGGTTTAATCCTTAAACACTTCTCTTAGGCTCCTTATCATAAAACAAAAAGATGAAAAAATATACGTCTCATAGAGAAAGAATTACTCCAGACCCTGTTCATAAGATACTTAATTCACTGCCCAATGTGTAGAGCTGAGCTGAAGCAAACTGACCCAGAGACTCCAAGAAATCAGTAACATAGAAAGTAGTCATGCTATTCACTGAGACTGAGAACTCAGAATAACTAGAAATTTTGTTTGTTCAGATGATTTCCTATACGCTGGTAAGATGCAGAGCGATTGCACAGGAGAAAATTATGACTGAGCTAGCTATGCTGTCATTTCCACAAAACAGTAAGAGATGCTATTTAAAAGTAAGGTAAAAGATTAGATATAGAAATGGAGACTTTGGTGGTGGCAAGGTTTCTCAGTGGGCAAAGACACCAATGCCAAGCTGGATGATGAGTTACATCCCGAGGACTCACATGATGAAAAGAAAGAAAAACCTCCCAAATATTGTCCTCTGATTTCTACATAGACATCACAGTACAAATATGATGCCACAAGGCACCCACACACAAACACACTAAGATAAATAAATGTATAAAGAGGGTGGGGGTGCGTGCTGGGTGCTGGAGGGACAAAGCTCAGCAGCTAAAAATGTTTGCTGCTCCTCCAGAGAACCAGAGTTCAGTTCTCACCACCTATGCCAGGCAGCTTGTAACAAGCTGTAACTCCAGCTCCAGGGAATCTGATACCCTCTTCTGGCCTCCAAAGGCACATATATTCACACAGACACACAGACATATATATAAATGAAAATAAAATAAATCCTTAATTTTTTTTTTAAATGTAAAACTTGGACACAGCTGGTGAAAAAGTAAATCATATAAAAACCTAGAAAATCCTGTGCACAAAACAATCAAAACAGGTTCTCGGAGGGAAAAATGCCAACTCTTCATTCCAGTCATGTAAGAGGCTAAGGCAGGAGCATCTCAAGTTAAAGACCCCTGGGGATACAAAGCAAGACTGTAATAAACCACAAAAACCTTGATTTCTAAGACCGTATCTTAATATATACACTAGCTTATACAACAGCATATGAAGTCTTCAGATTAACAGGAAAAAAAAATTCAGTGTAAAATGACCTTCAGAAGTCATTCAGACCAAAGCTCAGACTCTATATATTAGGACATGCAAACAAGTGTAGTGAAATAATCTGAACAGATGATTGTGGTGTTTGGAGTAAGAATGGTCCCTATAGACTCATATATTTGAAAGCTTAGTCACAAGAAAGTGGAACTGTTTGAAAGGATTAGAAGGGTCAGGAGGCATGGCCTTGCTAGAAGAAGTATGTCACTAAGAGTGGGCTTTGAGGTTTCAAAAAGCCCACATCAGGCCCAGTATTTCTTTCCTTCATAGCCCATGGATGCAGATATGGCTCTCGGCTACTGTTTCAGGACCTGCCTGCCACTGTGTTTCCTGCCTTGATGATAATAAATAGACCTAAAAAAAGTGTAAGCAAGTCCCAATTAAATGCTTTCTTTTATGAATGTTGCCTTGGTCATGGTGTCTCTTCATAGCAACAGAACAGTGACAAAGACAATCACTGATCCCAATGACCCGATTCTCATGTAAAATGCCTTTCTATTATTCCATGCTATTACAGTCTCCTCTTTCTGACTCCCTAGAAGATTAATCTTGCCATCCGCAGTCAGGAGTGTTCTATTAGGCCACTGTTAGAATTAAGTAAGTTAACAGAGGATCCTATAATACCTGAGCCACAGTAAACTCTCAATAAATGGCAGCTATAACTGCTAATAGTTAACTTACCCAAGTACACTGGACATCAACTTACTGAAAAGCCTAGTCCAACAAAGACTAGGACAGCAGGTTAACAGGATACCAAGCCTCCACAAGGGGATGCTAACTGCCTCCTCTGCACTGAGCTAAGAGGATTTTACAACTTGAAGCTTTTATCAGGGATATAAGCACACTCAGGGAATTTCCATTTTTAGAAGGATGAGGCAGGAGGATTACCCTGAGTCCAAGGCAAGGCAAGGCAAGGACATACTATCACAAAACTGCAGGAGGTGGAAGAACATAAAACTTCACTTTTATAGCCATAAATTTTCTCCTCAAATTTGAAGATTGTTTT